>NW_004955465.1:3787331-3792308 GCF_000276665.1 Chinchilla lanigera | reverse complement strand
CCCAGTACCCACCCCCCCAAAAAATTACCTTTCAAAAAAACAAAAAAACAAACCCAAAAAAAGGCCTGGCATGGTGGCACACGCCTGTAATCCTAGCGCTTGGGAGGCTGAGGCAGGAGGATCGTTGCAAGTTTGAGGCCAGCCTGGGCTATAAAGTGAGCTCAAGTCCAGCCTGAACTGCATAGCGAGACCCTGTCTCAAAAAAGACAAAAAAAAAAAAAAAAAGAATTGGTGATTTGCAGTCCCTTTGGTTTATCTTGGCCTTTAGCTCTAGGCCTGCAACAGAAAAAAACAAAACCAACCTGGTACTGGGATGGCACTGAGCCACAGCCCCAGTCCTTTTTAGTTTTGGGTTGAGACAGAATCTTGCTAAATTGCTTAGGCTAGCCGCGAACTTGTGATCTTCCTGCCTCAGCCTCCTGTGTTGCTGAGATTACAGACATGTGCCATCATGCCTGGCTCTGCAGAAGTGTTTCACCCCATTGAATTTTATGAAGCTGCTTCAGATTTCAAACTCTTTTCGAGGAGAAGTACATGGCAAAGTTTTAAGTAATATATGGCTTTTACCCTGAACAGAAATCACTGAAATCCTGGAAGGATATGTTAAAAGCCTGTTTGCTTTGCCTAGGAAGAACCTGAGCCTTGGACAGAAAGAAAGTGGCTTGCTCACAGTATATAACCTGTGCTATAGAGGCAAGAATCTGACTCCTGATTCCCAGTCCAGGGCATTTTTCACTAAATCCTGCTGCTCCCTCCAGATGTGCCTTCCCTGATGGGGAGACATTTGTGTGCAACACATACTGAGCCTGTTAGAAGTGAGCAGGGATCCGAGGCTATTGGGTTTCCTACCAGGAACTAAGTGTCAGGGCACAACCTTAAGTGAGATCCAGTTACTATGGGGCCGCAATCTCCCTGAGCACATCGTCTTACAACGTTGCTGGCGTTGGAAGCTGTCAACTCAAAGGCCCCCAAGATCCTGGCATTAGGGAAGATTCTGCAGTGTGAAGGTCACTGCTGGACTTCCGAGGCTCGAGGAAACCCTCACCCAGACAGGGTCCTGTGGACCCACAGCCGCTGAGGGCTGGTCTTTGGGGTGGGACTAACGCAAACAGACCATCCCACTTTCACATTCCAGCTTTTATTGTTCGGTTTAGGATCCGCCTTTACCTTCCCAAGGCTGAGGCAATGCTTCCTGGCAATTTCATCCTCCTGGGAAACCGACCCAGAGAGCTCAGGAGACACCAACTTACTGGAAAAGTACAGCAGGGAGGAAATTGGAACGCACTAGGCTTCTGGCATTCCCTCCCCTGATTCCCTGGTGACAGCCAAGATCCGGGAAACTGCACTTACATCTGTATTTCCAGAGCCTAGCACACTCCCTGGCATGAAGTGAGTACCCTTAAAATGTTGGGAGAGTGAATGTATCATCAGATGGTGGCGTATGAAATTTGTTTGACCACTTTTCAAAGACCAGCATGTTTGTATGCTTTATTTAAATTATGTTTATTGGTATGGTTTACATATACATAATGATCATATTCATCACAGAGAATTTGTACCTGTCTGTGCTACACCTTGATTACTCTTTTTCCGATCACCTCTTCCTCCACCTTCTGTCTGTTGTTTTATTGTGGGGTGAACCTTCCGGGCACTGTGGCTCCCCAGCTGTCTCATGAAGTCATTAGTATCCACGCGGATCATAGTTACATTTAACTTTTCATGAAAAGACAAAGATTATTCCTAGCTCACTGGTGTACCCGATGTTCCTCATCTCTCTTCAGGCACAGAGAAATGCTTCCAGAATTTAATGAGATACCAGCTCTGTCCAGACTTCAAACATAATTTATTTAAAAGTAGACAGTCTCTAAACATTCTTATGCGGTGTGCCATTGGATAATAGAAAAAACAGAAAATCAAGTTCTGGACCACGTAGCAAATTTTGCAGTTCTGTGAGAACATATCTGATAGGAAGGACAGAGCCACTAAATAAACTTGGATTTTATCAAACTCAAAGTTACATTTTTGCTTCCTTGCTCCTTTTTTTGTGATACTGGGGATTGAACCTAGAGATTTCCAGCTGAGCTACACCTCCATCCCTGTTTATTTTTATTTTTATTTTGAGACAGGGTTTTGCTAAGTGGCTAAATTGTCCAGGCTGGGCTTGAAGTTGTGATCCTCCTGCCTCAGCTTCCCAGAGTGCTGGGATCACAGGTGTACATCACCACCTAGGGCTTGGTTTCCTTGTTTTTAAACTTGGGTATTTTTTGGTTACGTATGAGGATCACTCCCAACCTGGTGACACACTGGGGAGTAGGCATCATCAGTCTGTGGTCTTGGGGAAGAAATGGGGAAAGGGCAAGTCCAGGGCTCGGGGAACTATTTCCTCGCACCCTAATCTGAAGGAGCAGCATGCTGCAACCGGAAGCAGGGGGCTGTGTTGTTTCACAAGGCTTGTCTACATGAACAGAAGCTCAGCATCTTCTTCTGCCTCTAGCAGTGACCTTCCTATAACTTCAAATCACTTCTGGGACTTGCTGTGCAGTCAGGGAAGAAAGAAACAGAAATGTATAAAGGAGGGGGGGATCAAGCTAGCACTGCTACTGGGCCTGAACTGTACCTTGTCCTCATAATATTCCCTATAAAATACAGCCAACGGGGGCTGGGGATTTAGTTCAGCGGCATAGCGCCTGCCTGGCAAGCGCAAGGTCCTGAGTTCGATTCCCGGTACCAGAAAGAAACCAAAAAACAAAACAAAACAAAAAAACCCCAGCCAACCTTAAAGTACACCCACATTAAACTTGAGGATGGCGTCCTGCAGCATGGAAAAGTTAGGCTGTTAAAATGCCAGAGATTCTTGGGCTCAGACCCCTCCCTTACACCTGGTGTGAAGCCCGGGGTGGCCAGGTGTCTTTCTAGACAGTGCCAAGTACGGCTCCAAAATGCCCTTTCTCGTTGAGCTTCAGGCCTCAGCCTCCTGTGGCTTGCTGCTTCCGGCTATTTTAAGCTCAGCCGTGACAGCACACCCAGCTTTCTGCTCTCCTTTCTTCTCTCCCTGCGGCTTCCCTCAAGGTCTGAAATTAGCTGTGACTTCACCGCCAGGCTGGAGCTGGGTGCTGGCGGTTGTCTCCAGAATCTTCCCAGCACCTCCAGGGGAAGGGTGTAGCCTTGACTTCGGAGGCGACAAGCTGAGACTCCGAGGTGTGGCCGGGCCCACTAGGAAGGAAGGGGAGCTGGGAGTCTGGGAGTCGGACCCTGGGTCAACTGCAGAGACCCCCCCCCCTGCCCGCCGCATCCCCAGGGGTTGTTTTCTCTAATTCAGCTAAGAGGAAACTGAGAGGTGTGGGATCAGATGACTTGCTCAAGGGCTCAGCACCCTGATGGGAATGTCCCTGGTTCACCCAGAGATTTTCTTTGGATGCAGAGTGCAAGGATTAAGGAGCTTGCTGCCTCTTTCAAACCCTGCTGCTTCAGGCCATTTCCCGTGGTTGTAAAGAAACATCCTTGAACCAGCAACAGGGCCCTGAATTTACCAGTAACAAATAGAACAGAGAGAGAGAGAGAAGGACCAGGGGAAAACTGGAGTAGTGAAAGCAGAAGGTATCCATGCACAGAAGATTAAAACATGGATTCACTCAAGCCCTTCTGTCCTGAGACCTCACAAGGTCTCCTAGCCTCCATGGTTTCTGTTGGCTTCGCTGGTTTCTAACTTGGGGGCAGAGGTGATGTCAGGCTAAAGTGAGTATGTGAAAGGTGCTTTGGACATCCTGTGGCCCGTTAGTAAGGAAGGCAGTGTCGGCCCGGCGTGGTGCACGCCCGCACTCCCAGTGCTCTGGCGGGCGACAACCCCGAGTGGAAGGCCAGCCTAGGCTCCAGGGTGAGTTCAAGGCCAGCCTGGAACACATAGCAAGACCCTGTCTCAAAACAAAAACAAAGGCCCAAAATAAGCAAATAAAAACTAGAACGATGTACTCAAGCTGTAACGGCAGAATTCGGGTTATACTCCACAAGAAACTGAAAAGACTCTGTTCAGAACAACCAGAACTTTAATTTGAGGATAGCCACCCTTCATCCCTGACTTGCAAGTCAGGGAAGTGGGCTTGGGCCTGAGCTTCATTCCCACCTTATATACATTTTTGGTTTCCACGGTAACAGATTGGAATGTGGTAGCCCCGGCCACACCTTGTTTTCCTTGTGCCGTGTGACCGGGTCAGGCTCCGGTCATGAGCCCAACCACAATGATACATATTTTCTGTACTCTGCTCTATATGTCCCCCTTTAGATAACCATACATTTCCTTTATGGTTACAATGTTTATCTAGGGCCAGGGAAGGGATGAAACAACCCAGGCAGGGTCATAGGTGATTATCTAGGCCAGGGTGTTCTTTGTCTTTGGAGAAGCACTCCAGGGCTAAGTCAGGACTGCAAGGTTAACTTTTTACAACCCCTCCGGGATGTTTCCCAAGACACATTTGAGGCTTGCACTAAGACTAGAATTACTCTTTTTAAAATGATATGCTAAGAGTCACCGTCCCCTACGAAGCCCCCCTTCTACTGTCTGAAATGAAGCTCTAAGCACGGCTACCATGGTGCAATTCAAATTGGTTGATGTCCCGGCACGGGTGTTGAGGGCACCAAATGTTCATCTCAAGCAAATCTATAATATTAAGAAACTACTACACTAACAGTGTCAGGTTACTAAGGTAATTTATATACTTGCGGTAAAAGGTTGACTAGCAAAGGAGCAGTGCCAAAGAAAGGGATCCAAGTTTAAATCTGGCTGAACTCAAGCCAGTGTTAAGGGTTGTCCGTAGATTACTCATTATGTCAGGCCAAGGCTTTAAGTTATTTTGAGAGGGAAGGTTAATTCTAATAAAGCAGCTACTACAGAAAAGTAAAGAAAGGATTGCAGGGTGACCTCTGGGACAAGCACACGCCCTGCTGGGCGCAGAGTGACCCATTCGCAGGTCTCCCCTGATT
>NW_004955465.1:3757651-3787110 GCF_000276665.1 Chinchilla lanigera | reverse complement strand
CATTTCTTTTAATATAATGTTCAGGACAGGGTGCTCCCTCTTGGTTCTCTGTGGCCACTCGTCTTCATCCTTTTTTGTTATTTCACCCAAAGACGAGAGCACACAGCCCAGAATTGAGAATGACGAGGGTGGGTTGTAAAAGGGGGTCTGGGAAGCCTGAAGGGCAGGACAAATAGTTTCCCTCTTGATCACTGAAGAGAAAAAGCATCAGATAGAAGGGAGTTAATGATTGTAGGCATGGTGACGCACGCCTGTAATCCCAGCACTCGGGAGGCTGAGGCAGGAGGATTGTTGCGAGTTCGAGGTCAGCCTGGGCTACAAAGTGAGCTCAAGGCCAGCCTGAACCTCATAGCGAGACCCTGTCTCAAAACTACAAAAAAAAAAACAAACAAACAAAAAATAAAACTGGGTTAATGAAAAAGAAAATACGTTCTTACTTTTTCTTTCAAAAACCAGCTGTGTCATCAAAGTTACTATTCTAAATGATTAAAAGTTCCAGAGCTCAAAAACCAAGGAACCCTCAGCATTTCAGGCAAGCCACCAAGTCTTAGTGTCCAACGCCTGTAACTAAATCCTGTGGGCCATAAACTCATGGAGCAGAAGGTGATCTGAGGTACTTAACGCCTAGAGTGGGAGGCAGAACTGGACCAAGAATGTGGCGATACCCGAGAAAAACAGAAGGGCACCAGTGGCTTATCTGAATAAATTAGGAGAAAATGACATAGGGCCTATGACACAGGATGATATATGGATCGCCAAATAATATAAGGGAAATATAACTCCCAACCTGCTAGATAGCTGAAATGCTGAATTCACATTCTCTAAAACTGAGGAATGAATTCTAGGAAAAAAAGTTAGACCAGGCATGGTAGTGCAAGCTTGTAATCCCAGCACATGGGATGCTGAGGCAGGAGGATTACCTGAACTATATAGTGGAACCCTCTCTCTAAAAAAAAAAGGAGGCAAGAAAAGAAAAACAAAGAATAAGAAGAGTTTACTGAGAAAAAGAAAGTTCTGTTTAAGAGAGACAGAAGAGGGCCCGGAAAGTAGGCTGCCCGTGGACTCTGCTTCTCAAGGGTGTTTTATTGAGCAAAGCCATGATGTGAGGCGGGTTCAAGGCGGGACAAAACTATGGTGAACCAATAAGATTACAGACGTGGTTGCTCAGGTAACATTGATCCAATGGGAAATCACAAGGTTGGGTGAGGTGGGACAAAACTATGGTGAATCAGTAAGATTACAAGTATAGTCACTTAGGTAATCAAATGGGGAAGCAAGTCTTCTAGCAAGGGCACAAGGACCGAACAAGGATTTTCCAGGAAGAATGGGCTAGGGAAGTTTTGTTCCCCCACCCAAGGTGATTGATGCCTATTTGGAATATCAGTCACTGCTGTACCTTCCTAGGGGAAGTCTGTGGGTGTGGTCCTTCCTTTTATTCTTTCTTTCTTTTTTTTCTTGTACCGGGAATCAAACTCAGGACCTTGCGCTTTTGCACTTCTGTCACTGAGCTATATCCCACCCCCTTCCTCTTGTTCTTTTCTTTTTTTCTTTTTTTTTTTTTTTGTCTTTTTGAGACAGGGTCTCACTATGTAGTTCAGACTGGCCTTGAGCTCACTTTGTAGTCCAGGCTGGCCTCGAACTCACAATGATCCTCCTGCCTCAGCCTCCTGAGTGCTGGGATTACAGGCATGTGCCACCACGCCCAGCCCTTCCTCTTGTTCTTGAAGCCTGGCTTTTAGTGACCGACCATCCAGCCCCAACTGTCTTCTGTGCTGAGGGCCTAGCCCCGTCTAACTGCCCTGATATTTATAACTAACTTAGCTGTCTACAGTGAAAAGACTAAAATGACTTGGCTACATGAGACACATGGTTAGGCATTGGTGTCTTCACTGAATCACTCCCGTCATCGATGTTTTTCGATGGTACTGTGCCAACCCACAGAGATATTAAAAATTAAATCTAAAACCTAGGCGTGGTACCTGGGAAAGTGGATGCGCCTTGAGACCACAATGTTAAGTGAAATAAATCAGGCACAGGAGCTTCAATATTGCATGGTTGCTCTTATATGAGAAACTCAAAGTATAAGTAAAGAGCAAAATAAAAGATGGATGATAGGAAGTAGGGAGGTAGAGCTCCCTCACACTCCACACACACATACACACACACATGCGCACAAGCCTAGGTGTGGTAGCGCACACCTGCAACCCCAGTATTCTAGAGGATGGAAGACTGCAAGTTGCCCAGGACTGCAAGTTGCCCAGCCTGGGCAACTTAGCAATGTAATGAGACCCTGTCTCACAATGATATAAATAAATAAATAAACAGGTGGGGTGGTGCAAGGCTGTAGTCCCAGCATTTGGGAGGCTGAGGCAGGAAGAACCTTGCAAGTTCAAGAACAGATTGGGGTACAAAGTGAGCTCCAGGCCAGCCTGAACCGCATAGCAAGACCCTGTCTCAAAAAGATAAAAAAATAAATAAATAAAGAGCTAGGTGTGTAGCTCAACGTGAAGGCCATGGGTTCATTCCCCAGTACTGAAAAAATAATTCAATACGAATTACAGAAATGGAGCCATTTCCAGAAAGAGCTCTCTTGTCTGAGTGCTGTGCTGAGGAAAAGGTTTGTTTGAAGGAATTCTAGAAGGACAGGGGAGAGGTAGCTAAGGAAAGAGCCAGCTGGGCTGATTGAATACTATGAGTTACCCAGATGAGACTGTTTTTGTTTGTTTGTTTGTTTGTTTTTTGTCTTTTCTTCCAGTACCAGGAATCGAACTCATGACCTTGCGCTTGCCAGGTAAGCATTTTTCCACTGAGCTAAATCCCCGGCCCCTACCCAGATGAGACTGTATATAGTTGAACCATGCTGTAGAACCTGATTCCTAAAAACAACCCCAGTGTGAGAGCTGGAGAATTTTCCCTGAGTCCTTGCTTGTCGGGTTTCCAACATTCCTGCTACCTGTGAAGCAGTTGGTGACCGAATCAGTGCTCCATTAGCTTTCAGCTGGGGTGAACAACTAAAGGCCAGGGATCACCCCAGCCCTGTGTTTCATTGTGAAGACAATGCCTAACAGCAGGCGAAGGAGCTCTTCAGACAATGTCATATAATATCTCAGATTTAGGGAGCAGGATGTAAATTTGCATCTTCTCCTGGGAGTGGTGGGGAGGCCTGTTGTTTCTTTGTTTTGTTTTGCTGAGAATTGAACCTATGGCCTCAGGCATGCTAAGCAAGATCTCTACCACTAAAGGTCACCTTCAGCTTACCCCTGAGTGCTCAGAATGTGTGCTGGTGGGTGTGGTGACGCGTACCTGTAATCACAGCGCTCAAGAGGCTCGGGCAGCCGGGGCTACCCTGAGTTCAAGGCCAGGCTGAGTCACACAGGAAGACCTTGTCTCACCCCTCCTCCCCACATATATATCTGGGGCAGGGGTAGATGTGAAAACACTGTATTTGCACAGCATCTGTAAGATATGTTATCTTTTTTTCTTTTTCTTGTATTGGAGTTTGAACCCAGGGCCTTCACTCTGAGCTACAGCCCCAGCCCATTTTTTTATGTTTAATTTTTTTTTTTTTTTTTTTTTGGTTTTTTTTCTCCTGTACCAGGAACCAAACTCACGACTTTGCGCTTGCCAGGCAGGCGCTTTGCCGCTGAGCTAAATCCCCAGCCCCTTTATGTTTAATTTTGAGACAAGGAGATCGCCCACATCAAAATCACAATCCACAATCTTCCTACCTCAATGTCCCCTGGTGCTGGGATTACAGCCGTCCACCACCACCACATCCAGCTTGGCATTGTTTTTTTTTTTTTTTTTTTTTTTTTCTTAAACACATTAGCATGTATTCCCCAGAACACCCCGGTCACTTTGCACTGTCATCGCTTAGATGGTGAGGTCAGCTTGTTAATTAATGCCTTCCTAAGGACCGTTCCCAGCAGCCGAGGAAACAGAGCCCTGCAGAGAATGTGGCTCAACCTCCAGTCACGTGCCCGAGTGGAGAGGAAAGGGGGGGTGTTTGTGGAAAAAGACAGGTTAAGCAATTTATTTTCAAGCGTGACATTTTTTTATTGACAGAATATCTCTCCAGGCGGCGTTCACATGCTTGGGACGGAGGCTTTTAACTTGGCAGTGCTGTTTAAGCAAACAAATCCACTCAGTCGAATGCAATGATTAACAGGAACTGAGAATAGACAGTCACAGCGCGGCGGGGAGAAGAGAGAAGAGACGGGGTTTGAAGTTCCAGGGCTGTGACCTGCAGAATGGTCACCTCACCCGCTGGGGACTTTGCTGAGGAAATAAGGGGGCGCCCCGGCACCTGGGAGTGGTTTTGTGTAGTAATAGGGATCCAGGGAGTGGGAGAACCGAGCGGGCATGGCAAACGCAAAGAAGCCACTTCAGAAATGTGTAAAAGAAAAGTGAAAACGCAACTTAACTGTAAATGAAGACCGAAGGGGAAGGGCGGAAAAAAAAAAGACAAAACATGCTAGCCACTGACAAGAGCCACGTTCGCCCTGTGGGAGCGGGGACACTAAGTTAAAGGCGCTGAAGTGCTGATCGTATCTCAGAAGACGGTCTGCTTGTTTCCTGGTTCTCACCATGGTCTCCTGTAAGTACTGTCTGTTCAGCTTGTCTCTGCTTAGTGCCCTGATTTTTGTGTTTATTTACAACAACAAGTTACAGGAGGACAGGCGTTTTCTGGGGGCCGCTCTGTTCAATGCTTCGCTCTTAGCAGAAGCCTGTGATGAGCTGCTTCAGGGGGAGGTTTTCCACCTAACGGAAAATGCATTGAAAACAACCCTCAATGAATCCACCTGTTCTGAGTACAGAGTCCAGAGTCACTACATAACCCAGACGCTCTCCCAAGAAGAAGCTGCCTTCCCTCTGGCCTTCACGATGACTGTCCACAAAGACTTTGGCACTTTTGAGAGACTCTTCAGGGCAATCTACATGCCGCAGAATGTCTACTGTGTGCACGTGGACAGGAAGGCTACAGCGACGTTCAGGCTCGAGGTGGAGCAATTGCTGAGCTGCTTCCCCAATGCCTTCCTGGCCTCCCGCACCGAGCCCGTGGTCTACGGTGGGATTTCCAGGCTCCAGGCAGACCTGAACTGCATGAGAGACCTAGTGGCCTCCAAAGTCCCGTGGAAGTACGTCATCAACACCTGCGGGCAGGATTTCCCACTGAAGACCAATAAGGAGATTGTCCAGTACCTGAAAGGATTTACAGGGAAGAACCTGACCCCCGGGGTGCTGCCCCCAGATCATGCCATCGGACGGACTAAGTACGTGCATCAAGAATTATTAGACAGCAAAAATTCGTACGTGCGCAAAACAGCACAGTTAAAATCCCCCCCTCCGCACAACATGACCATCTACTTTGGCACTGCCTATGTGGCCCTCACAAGAGAATTTGCTAACTTTGTCCTGCAAGACCAGCAAGCCCTGGACTTACTTTCCTGGTCCAAGGACACCTACAGCCCCGACGAACATTTCTGGGTGACTCTCAACAGGATTCCTGGTGAGTGTGTCTCTCTTTATTTTGTTGCTATTGTGTGAGAGACGGCTTCTCCATATGTTGCCCTGGCCTGCCTGGAATCCCCAGGCTCATGTGATCCTCGAGGGCAGAATGATTCCTATCTGCTTTTCATGAATGAACATGGTAGGGTCAACACTGAAAAAACTGCTTAAAAGATAGTAAGAAAACGTTTAACATTTCAAACCTCTTTACAGCTGCAGATGTTAATTTTAATAGGACATACTGATTTTTATTGATTTTATCTTGTATCTAAAATCATAATGGTATATATTGACGGGGTGTAGTGTGCTGTTGTGATATGCACCCAGCTTCCCATAGCTAAAGGAACGTTCTTCAGAGTAGAAGAAACAGTATAACAACTTAAATTTTTTCATTCTCAAGTTCTTTCCTGGAATTGAATCTGAAATTTGGAGCAGTTTAAGGGTTTCGAGCATCTTCATTTTGTAGATAAAGACACTCCCACATGGCTGGACCCGGTGCCCCGATCACCCGGCCTACAGACAAGTGTGTTGGTTAGGATCCCAGCCTCCAGAGCCTGGTTTTCTTCTTGCTCTGACTTTTTAATTAGGTCTCATTTGTCACTAAATTAATTCCACCGGTTCCAAATGATTTGAATAATCTCAAATTGTTTACAGGGAACTGATTCAGCAGCTAGTTCAACTCAAAATAAAAATTTAGACTCAAAGTTCAAGGGAAAAAAAATATTGGAGTCAATCAGAGGATCAAATTCACGGTTGCTTTAGACGGGTGATTCCACCCTGTATCTCTAACACACCCACGGCCAGGCCTGTTTCCTGGAGGGTCTCCTTTGTGGCTTTCCTTGCGGGGGATTCTCAGCGGAAGCCATTGCCAAGGCTTGTTTTATATGTGGATACACATCGCTTCCTAGACTATGATTGCTTTCTAAATCTGATTTTCTCAGAGCAGGAAGGAATGATGTGGCGGTCCAAAGAAGCAGGGTTTGTGAGGGGTGTGGTGGCGCACGCCTAGAATCCCAGCACTCTGGGAGGCTGAGGCGAGAAGATGGCAAGTTCGCACTCAGCCTGGGCAACTTAGCAACGTAGCAAGACATTGTCTCAAAATTAAAAGTAAAGTCTGGGGATGCAGCTCAGTGTGAAGGCTCTTTCAATCCCTAGCACAAAACAAAACAAAACAAAAAGAGGTAGGGTTTAAGAAAGTCAGTCAGTCCCCAATTTAAGGCTGTTTGAAAAGGATTAGAAGGGTCAAAAATCCTGGAAGTAAAAGCACTCCTCCTCTCGGGTGTGCTCCCTTACTTCCAACTGTGATGGAGATTATTCCATGTTCTGCTGCAGACTCTAAGGGGGCACAGCCACCAAGCAGGTTCCTAAGAGAGTAACCCCAAGGGAAATGGCCATTCTTTTTCCAAGAAAGGGTCAGAACAAACAAAAGCAATATTCAATCTGAAAAACTTGAAGAGTGTTAACTAAAAGATGGGTTGTGATTCCCACTCTTTGAGTAGGGCTGCTGCAAAGGTTTTTGCTGGTTTTATTTTATATATATATATATATATATATATATATATATATATATACAAAATGGAATAGTATTCAGCCTTGTGGTGGGTGGGACCAGCTCTAACTTTGAAATAAAAGTTTGGGGTAGTGGATGGGATGGAGCAGAATGCCTGCTGGGAAGAGGACGGCGGCTTCCTTAGTCAGTAGGAGCGCAGCCAGGAAGCAGCAGTCAGAAAAGTGTTTCTAAGAGGACTTTAGACTCTTTCACCCTAAGGGTCCATGCTTGTAGTCAGTTTCTTTCCAATTTATTGGTTCATTTGTTTTTTAGTTTTTTTATATTTTGGGGGTTTTTTTTGAGACAGGGTCTCACTATGCAGTTCAGGCTGGCCTTGAGCTCACTTTGTAGCCCGAGCTGGTCTCCAACTTGCAAAGATCCTCCTGCCTCAGCCTCCCAAGTGCTGGGATTACAGGTGTGCACCACCATGCCTGGCTTGAGGCAGTGTTTCACTGTGCAGTTCATGCTGGCCTTAAATTCACTTTGAAGCCCAAACTGGCCTCCTCCTGCCTCAGCCTCCCAAGTACTGGGATTACAGACCTATGAAACCACACCCACCTTGTAATCAAGTTCTTGAACAGAAAATTGAACGTTAGTACTGTGACTTTTCATCATGATTTATGTATTGGAACTGAATTTTTACACTATTGGTTAGCAATACATCCAGCAAAGCAATGGAAAACATTCACGGATTCATGAATTTTAAAAACCTGTAAGAGTTACCACCTGAAATGGTTTCCATGTCTAATGCATGAAGGATCCTTCCTTACTAACGGCCCCCATTGGTCCACTAACTCTTGCTACCCTGGGGCAGGCCTTCCTGGAAAGCCCACACTCAGGGGTTGGGGGCCCTGGGACAAGTGGTGACCTTGTTTAACGATTAATCCTCCTCTGTGAAAATCTTGTGGCGAGGGCTTTCCTAATTGGTGTGTGCAGATGCGGGCGCATTTTAAGATTTTTCTAGTTAATTCCAGTGATTGTAGGCTTATTATGATTCTCAAAGTGTTAGGGCCAGAAAAAAAATCTCACAGCAAAAATGGCGTACAGGGAGTTAGAACACTGGCTAAAAGAAATACGTGGCGGGCTGGGGATTTAGCTCAGCTGCACAGCGCCTGCCTGGCAAGCACAGGGTTGTGAGTTCGATTCCTGGTACCAGAAAAAAAAATTTTATTGGTATATTTTAAATATAAATAATGACAACATTCATCTTAGGGAATTTGATTTTTTTTTTCTGGTACCGGGAATCGAACTCATGACCTTGCACTTGCCAGGCAGGTGCTGTGCCACTGAGCTAAATCCCCAGCCCCATCTTAGGGAATTTGAAAGTGATGATGTCTTACTTTTTTTATTTCCCATTCTCCTATCCTTGCTTCAGTCCCTCTTCTATTTCCAAAAGCTTTGTTTCCATTTTTTTCTTCTCTTCTCTTTTTCTTATTGACGCTTTCAGTTTCTCACACCAGAGAAGCAATGCAGTATTTACACTTGTGTGTCAGATTTATTTCACCTGAAAGTATGGTCTCAAGGTGCATCCATTTAGCTAGCAATATCTCAAGCTTATCCTTCTTTATGGCAAAGTAGTACTCCATTGTATAAAAAAATCTTCTTTATCCATTCATTGGTTGATGGGCATTTGGGCTGTTCCCAAGATGTACCTGTTACAAACTGTGCAGCTGTAAATGTAGGAGTATATGTGTCCCTGTGGTACGATGCTTTTAGTTCTTCTGGGAAGATGATAGCCAGAAGGGGAATAGATGTGTCAAATGGAACCTCTAGTCCTAGCTTTTTGAGGAATCTCCACACTGATTTCCACAGTGATTGCACCAGTCTATACTCCCACCAGCAGTGAAGAAGGGTTCTTTTTTCCCTACATCCTCACCAGCATTTGTTATTGGTTGATTTCCTGATGATAGACATTCTTTCCGGGGTAAGATGGAATCTCAGCATTTTTTTTGTTTTGTTTTCCGGTACCAGGAATCGAACTCACGACCTTGTGCTTGCCAGGCAGGCGCTGTGCCACTGAGCTAAAATCTCAGCCCTCAGCATTGTTTTAATTTGCATCTCTTGAATGACTGGTGATATTGCACATTTTTTTCATATATTTATTTGCTGTTTCTACTTCTTAATCTGAAAAGTGTCCATTTCAGATGCCCATTTTTGAATTGGGTCTTTAAATTTGGGGGCTATGCTTTTTTTGAGTTCTTTATACTCTAGATATTAGTCCTTTGAGGAACAACTAGAAAAAAATTTTTCTTACACTGTGCGTTGTCTCTTCACTTTGTTGGTGGTTTTTTTTTGCTGTGCAAAAGCTTTTTAACAAGATGAGATCTCAGTTGTTGATTCTTTGGAGTATTTCCCATACAGTCTGGGTTTTGTTCATGAAGTCTCTGCCTACACCAAAATTTTCAAAAGTTCTACCAATTTAATCTTCCAGCAGACTTAGTGTTTCTGGTTTGTTTTTGTTTTTTTTTTTGGCATATGGGGGAATCGAACTCAAGACCTTATACTTGCCAGGCAGATGCTATGTCACTGAGCTATCTCCCTGCTCTCTGTTTTAATATTTTATTTATTTTTGAGGTAGGGTCTTGCTATGTAGTTCAGGCTGGCCTCCAACTCACAGCAATCCTCCTGCCTCAGCCTCCCAAGTGTTAGGATTACAGGCATTTTCCAGCACACCTGGCCTGTTTTAACATTTAGATCTTTGATCCATTTTGATTTCATTAGTGCATGGTGAAAGATATGGGTCTAGTTTTACTCTTTAGCATGTAGAAAGCCAATTTTTCCAGTACCATTTATTAAAGAGGCTATCTTTCTACCAGTGAATATGTTTGGTTCCTTTGTCAAAGATAAGGTAGTTGAGTATGTTTGAAGTTGTTTCTGCATTTTCTAATCTGTTCCATTGATTTGTGGGTCTGTGTTTTGTTTTGTTTTGCTTTATTTTTGCCAGTACTGTGCTGTTTTTCATCACAGTAGCTTTGTAGTATAATTTCTTTTTTTTTTTTTTATTTTAAAGAGTAAAAGAAGGATAACATAATAATGAGGGGGCTTACCAAATTACAGACGAAGTGGTAGGAAATTATCAATGGTTATTGTTTTACATATTGTTATCTATGAGATAGTTTCTCAGGAAAACAAATGGACAAATAATAGTTACAGACAGGGGCTGGGGATTTAGCTCAGCGGCAAAAGCGCCTGCCTGGCAAGCGCAAGGTCGTGAGTCCGGTTCCCGGTACCGGAGAAAAACCGAAAAACCAAAAAAAAGACAAAAGAAATAGTTACAGACAAAAGAGGTAGGAGATTATCAGTAGTTGTTGTACTATACTTTG
Source organism: Chinchilla lanigera (assembly GCF_000276665.1). Taxonomy (NCBI): domain Eukaryota; kingdom Metazoa; phylum Chordata; class Mammalia; order Rodentia; family Chinchillidae; genus Chinchilla; species Chinchilla lanigera. The sequence goes on along the minus strand of NW_004955465.1, from coordinate 3,776,730 downwards.
GTATCTTCAAAGTGGCTTCTAAAGAAAATAAATAGAGCTATACATGAGTGACCTATTGAATAATCATTAACTTTTCTCAATGGTTGTTGTAGGAAACACATAATAATAAACATGCATCCATTTACAAAATAGGATAGGAACAATACAAACATTACAGGGTTATGGATAAATTAGTAGGAAAATATCAATGGTTGCTGTAATACATGGTGGTATCTTCAAAGTGTAGTATAATTTCAAGTCAGGGATTGTGAGATGGCCCTGCCTTGCCTTTGTTGTCCAGAATTGCTTTTGTTATTCTAGGTCTCTTCTGGTTCCAAATGAATTTTAGGATTGTTTTCTTTACTTCTGTGAAATATGTCTTTGGAATTTTGATTGGGATTACATTAAATCTGTATAACGATTTTGGGAGTATGGCCATTTTCACTATATTGGTTTTTCCTATCCATGAGCAAGGGATATCTTCCCATTTTCTGAGATTCTCTTTGATCTCCTTTTTCAGAGTATTGTAGTTTTCAATGTAGAGATCTTTTACTGTCTTCACTAGATTGATTCCTAGATTTTTTTTTTTTTTGATGCTATTGTGAAAGGCATAGTTTCCTTAATTTCTCTCTCAGTGTGTTTGTTATCTGTGTACAGGAATGCTGTTGATAGTTTTTTGTTGTTGTTGTTTTGTTTTGTCTTTTTGAGACAGGGTCTCACTATGCAGTTCAGGCTGGCCTTGAGCTCACTTTGTAGCCCAGGCTGGCCTCAAACTTGAAATGATCCTTCTGCCTCAGCCTCCCAAGTGCTGGGATTGCAAGCATGCACCACTACGCCTGGCTTTTTCTAGAAGTTTAAGGATCAACATTCGGTTGTTTATTTGAGCTTGCTCTGTTTTTCTGATGTGAGAATTCACCGTTATAAATTTCCTCATAGGACTGCTTTCACTACATCCCATAAGTTCTGGTATGTTGTATTGGCATTATTGTTTAATTGTAGAAGCCTTCTAATTTCTTCTTTAATTTCATCTGTGACCCTTCGGTTGTTTAGGAGGGTGCTATTTAATTTCCATGTGCTTGTGTTTTGTTTTGGTTTGGTTTTTGGTTTTTGTTTTTTTTTCCGGTACCGGGAATCGAACTCAGGACCTTGCACTTGCCGGGTAGGCGCTGTGCCGCTGAGCTAAATCCCCAGCCCCCATGTTTGTGAAGGACTTGTGGTTTCTTTTGCCATTGATTTTCAATTTCATTGCACTATGATCTGATAATATGCATGGGGTGATTTCAATTCCTTTGCATTTACTTAGTTAGGCATGTTATATGAGCTAGTAGCCCCATATCTAATTTTATTTTATTTTTTTTTTGGCATTCTGCCGGGCATTTTAAAACATTTCATTAGTATGTGTTTACAATATATAATGATTACATTCATCACGAGAAGTTCGTACATGAACATGACATATCTTAATTCTTTTTGGATTTTTCTTGCTATGTAGTTCAGGCTGGTCTTGAACTCACTGTATCTCCCAGACTGTTCTTGACCTTGTGGTGATCCTCTTGCCTCAGCCTCCTGAGTGCTGGAATTACTGGCATGCGCCACCATGCCCGGTTCTGAAAAACTAATTTAAAGATAACAATACACAACTTATTAACCACTGTTACCCTCCTATGATCTCGTTTTGAAATTTTGCTTTATTTTTTCTTTTCAAAATAAAAAAAGTTAATTTAAAAATAAAATAAAATAAACCATGGTATACACCAGGCCAGAAGTTATAAAGTGATTCAGCAGATGTGCTGAACATTTAACATTTTATTGAGTTTATAAATATATTACAGCCAGGTGTGGTGGCACATGCCTGTAATCCAAGCCCTCGTGAGGCTGAGGCAGGAGGATCATTGCAAGTTCAAGGCCAGCCTGGGCTACAAAGTGAGCTCAAGACCAGCCTGAGCTGCATAGCGAAACTCTGTCTCAAAAAAGACCAAAAAAAAAAAAAAAAAAAATTTGTAATATCTCAAGTCAGAAACTGCCCTGATAAATCTGTATGCAATTTGCATATTCACATATATTACATCAGAAGCGGGTTGCGGAATGTGATGGCGTAGACGGACACCTTCGCTTTGTTAGCTACACCATCTTTTAGGATCTTGGAAGAGTAACCAGAAACATTGAGCCCATTTCAGCGTTCTGCTGACCTTCTGAGCAGCAGTTTCTTCTGAGGGGCAACTTTAAAACCCAAATACAGCATTTCTTTGTATGGTGACCTTTCTTAATTTTATATGGAGGAAAGTAAAAGTAGATTGACGAGAAGGAAGCTGGTAAGGGCTGGGTCCTGTTGGCATCCATCAGAGCACGTTTTAGACTCAGGAGGACACAGATCTGCGTACTCTATAGAGGCACTCACTCTCACCCGGGGGATTTGGAAGCCAGCACCCTTCAGCTGAAAGCCTGGCTCAGCCACCAAGAGCCTGTTTTATCTCCAGGCTAGACATCTGTGCCTAGACCTGGGGATAAAGCAGCTCCCTGTCGGACTGAGAGAAGAGTCAGAGTGCACGAATTGTACCTGACGTGTTGTGCAAAATGCCCAAAGGAGAAGAAACAGGCAGATGAGCTCATTAGGTGTTGATTCTTGGGGTTTTAGCATTGCTGTTCTAAAACTTCTGTGTGCGTCAACAACAAAACTAAATCCAGATACTACTCGGTTTGGGAAGCATCAGGTATAATTTTTAATTAAAAATCGGGTGTTAGGTACAGGTATTCTTCACAGTGTCACCTTTATATAGTCTCTTCTAGGAAACAGTATTCTGGGACTAATTTTACTAGGAATTAACATTCTAGGACTGTTTTCACCAGGAAGTAATATTCTAGGGCTAGTTTTACCAGGGAAATAGCATTCGGGGACCAGTTAAAAGCCTCTTATAGAGGTCTTGTCATTTTAGTTTGGTCCTAAGACAAATGGTCTCCGTACAGTTGTCTCTCCGTACCCACAGGTTCTGCATCCAGGAATTCAACCAATAAGCCAGCTGTGGTGGTGTACACCTGTAATCCCAGCTGCTCGGGAGGCTGAGGTAGGAGGCTCACAAGTTCAAAGCCAGCCCAGGCAACTTAGCAAGCCTGCCTCCAAATAAAAAATAAAAAGGGCTGGGCATGCAACTCAGTGGTAGAGTGCCCCTTGAGTTCAATCTCCAGAACCTAAACTGAAAAATAAGAACTACATAGATAAAAAGAATTCAGCTGACGCAAGCTAGAAAATATCTAGAAAAACATTGCACCTGTATTGAACATATACAGATTTCTTTTCCTCATCATTACAATTCATATGATGACTAGGTGAGGTATTTCAAGTCGTCTGAAGAGGATTTAAAATGCACATTGGGTTTTGTGCGATCACAGTGATATTTATTATGAAGCACGTGTGCATGAGCAGGTTCATTACCTGTGGAGGGTCGTGGAACCTGTCGGTCCTGGGTGCCAAGGGACAACTGGACTACTCTGCTGGCCTCAGAAAATATTTGCTAGAAATAAGGACAATTCTCCTTTGCGGAAAGTTAACTTGTGATTTTTCAGTTCTGGTTAGGCTTTTCCACGGTCACAGGGTTCCCGCCCCCACAGACTTGTGGAAAGGACTCACACTTTTGCTATTCCACATTCAGGCTTCCTTATTGGTTTTTGCTGCTTTAAACTCTGAATTGGAGTCGTGGTGCACAGCTATGATCCCACCACTCTGGGAGGCTGAGGCAGGAAGATCGTACATTTAAGCCTAGCCTGGGCAACTTAGAGACTTAGTGAAACCTTGTCTCAAAATACTGTACAAAATAAAAGGTTTGGGATTGTAGCTCAGTAGGCCCAAGTAAATACATACATTATACACACAAATTCTTGTATTACTGAGCTTATCATATAGGATAGCCTCTGACAAAGTTCTACCACTACTTGGTTTTTTTTTGTTGTTGTTGTTGTTGTTGTTTCTGTTTTTTTTTCCGGTACTGGGAATCAAACTCACGACCTCGAACTTGCCAGGCAGGCGCTGTGCTGGTGAGCTAAATCCCTAGCCCCTACCACCATTTATTTTTAACTTGGATATTTACAAAGGTTTGGGCCAGGAATATAGCTCGGTGGCACAAGCACCTGCCTGGCAAGCACAAGGTCCTGAGTTCAATTCCTGGTACCTCCCCCACCCCCCACCCCCCGCAAAAAAAGTTCCCCTTGTGTTATTTTTCTCCTTATTAGGAGTGAAGTCAACATCAGAGTCTGGTAGTGCTGTCATTCTGACTGACCTCCTTCAGCTTCAGTGTGTTTTGATGAAGGGTGAACCGGTCATCTTTGTAGAATTTCCCCCTCCCATGCTGAGCCTTGGGAGAGGGTTTCTAGCTGATTTCCTGTCCTTCCAAGACTTGGTCCTGCTCCGAAAGACCCGGTATCTTTCATCTCAGGAACTGGGCAAAGGCCAGGGAGCGGAGAGGGCAGGAACTTCTCCTGCTTTCGGAGCAAGAAAAGAGAAAATTTCAGGCCGGGGACTGCAATAAAGGAAAAGGCAAGGTTAGGAAAGAAACCGGTTGCAACCAGTGCTTATTAGGGACATGTGAGGCCCAAGGGCAGGTTTCTTATTTTACAGGTTCCAGGCAAATAATTCTTTCCATGGGTGTCACCAGGTACAAATGATTAAACGTGCTTCCTTCCCCGCCCATCTCATGGTAAGGCCTAGATTTCTTTTTTTTTTTGGTTTTGGTTTTTCTCCGGTACCGGGAACCGAACTCACGACCTTGCGCTTGCCAGGCAGGCGCTTTGCCGCTGAGCTAAATCCCCAGCCCCCAAGCCTAGCTTTCAAAATGCCAGAGAGGCAGAGTGTCCACTGGTTCATAAAAGGAAGAAAAGAGTCGAATCCAGAACAGAGTGATTTTTAGGTGGAAGCGCAGTGTGGGACATTCTGCAGATGGCGCAAAGGCAGCTCCGACAGTAGCCTGGTTTGGTTGACACTGTGATATAAAGTTTTCTCAGGAAGAAATTCTACAGAACAAAGGGTCCCCCAGCCCCGCCAAAGGAATGAGCATAAAGGCTAACATGGGTGCTCTGTTTGACTAAATCATGCATCTTTTGCACAAATCCTCATCCTTCTTTCTGGCTCAGGAGAAATTCTAAACGAATCTTGTACTTCACCAGTCCGGTCCCAGCTGGCCTTTTCCTCAAGGAGCTCTGGTTCTGTGGAATAGAGGATGGTATTTAAGCATCAGCATCTAGGCACCCTGGGCATGGTAATGCACACTTGTAATCCCAGCACCTGGGAGTCTGAGGCAGGAGGATTACCATGAGTTTGAGGCCAGTTTGAGCTACGTATTGAGATCCTGTCTCAAAAAAAAAAAAATCAAACTAAACCAAACCAAACCAGAGTGGCTAGCTTTCTGGTGTTCACAGTCAGACAGGATTTTTGTTTGTGTTGTCATGTTTTGTCTTTTGAGACAAGGTCTCCCTGTTCAGTGTAGCTTACCTCAAACTCACTAGGTAGCCCAGGCTGGTCTTGATTTTTGTAGCAATGTTCCGAGCCTCCTAAGTGCTCGGATTACAGGTGTATATCACCACACCCAGCCTCCTACTGTCCCATGGTGAGGAGGGTGGCTGGTGTGTGGGGGGAAGGGCTGGGTGGAAGGAAGTCCTGAACAGGAAGTCCACTTCAGCGGGAAGTGCTAGGGTCTCTGGGACAGCACACTGCAGAAGATTGGACCATAGTGATACCCGTAGGTCTGAATTATCCCGGGAGCTCTGATACCCACTTATCTAGACAAATCCCCATCACTGATTGTGGATAGTTGATTTTATTTTATTTTTTTGGTACTGAGAATTGAACTCACGACCTCACACTGGCCAGGCTCTGGCCCTGATTGTGGATAAAGTACTGTCCATCACAGAAAAGTGTACATGGTGGCTGGGAGGATGCAAATGGCCTCTATGCAAATTCATCATTTTCTCTCTAAGGGCCTCGTTGTGTTTGTACAAACATCACACTTGTGCAGCCAGCACCCGAGGGACCTGCTGATGTTTAACAGCATGGGTTCCTTTCTCCTGGTTCGTCCTTATATAAAAGGAAACACACAGCATGTGCTCTTTTTTTCTGTCTGTTTTTGGGCAACATTGTTCATGAGATCCACCGCGTATTGCTGAGGGCAGTCATACTTAGTCAGTCATTCTTATTACAGATTGAGAGAAAGACGGAGAATCTGGAGATATCCGAGGCTGGCACCGCCAAGGGACAGAGGGTGCTGCTGGCCTGGAGCAGAGACCCTAAGGAGCCCACAGGGCAAAGGACGGGGCCTTACAGCAGGGTAGCCCCGCCCCAAGTGGCCCCAGTGTCTGCTGTTTATCAACTGTTCATGGGCATTCGGATCATTTCCACAGGGGTCAATTTTCTCATTTCCCAGCTCCAGTGCATAGTGAGCTACAAGTACTTTAGTAGCTAAATATCCATTTCTGCTGAGCAAAGACCTGTGTGTGGGACTGCGGGCCACAGGGTGGATATAGCCTTAACTTCAGTAGAGCCTGACAGTGTTCCGGGCTGGCTGGGCCGGTGCCCACTTCCCTGGCGGTGTGCGAGGATTCTGCCGCTGCACATCTTCATCGATACATTGCATTTTCTGTCTCTCTATGTCCCTCCTACACCCGTCTCTAATCTGGGCTTAGGGAAGACTAGGTACTTAATACACTCGTGTGTGTGTGTGTGTGTGTGTGTGTGTGTGTGTGTGTGTGTGTGTTGTTACATTATTTCTGTCCCATAATTTTTAGATACCAATTATGCACAGGTTCAGCTGCTACGTACAGTAATTAGAGGTGGCCTTTTGGGGAGGGTGTCTTGTCACTAGGGTCTCTTTGCACACCCGTTTTCTCACCTTCTTCTGGACAGTTGCCTCATCATGTCCTGGTTCTGAACCCAGGGATCCAACCAACCTCAGATCAACCCTCCCCCGTTACATCTGTACTAACCACGGCATACAGACCATTTTCCTGCTATTAGTTCCTAGATCATACAGCACAAGTATTTCCATAGCATTTACATTGTGTTAGGCCGGGCGTGGCACATGCTTATAATCCCAGCACTCGGGAGGCTGAGGCAGGAGGATCATTGTGAGTTCCAGACCAACCTAGGCTACAAAGTGAGCTCAAGGCCAACCTGAACTGCACAGCAGTTCTGTCTCTAAAAGACAAAAGAAAATAAATAAATACATTGTGTTAGGAAGGATAAGTCATCTAGAGTTGATTCAAAGTCCACAGGAGGATGCGCATAGTTTCTATGCAAATTCATTCTTTCATGAAAGGTATTTAAGCACCTAGGACTTTGGTGGCCTGGGAGGGGGACCTGTAGCCAATCCCTTGCTGTGCCAAGGGACAACTGTACCTCCTACTAGTTTTCCATAATAAATTGTGCTCAGGGATCAGATTATCCAGCCTTTGAGCTCATGTTTGTTAACTATTTCCAAGTTACACAGTACAGTTGATCCCCCAAGCCTTATTTTTTCTTCTAGTATATCGCTTTTTTTTTTGTCTTTTTGAGACAGGGTCTCACTATGCAGTTCAGGCTGGACTTGAGCTCACTTTGTAGCCCAGGCTGGTCTGGAACTTGCAACGATCCTCCTGCCTAAGCCTCCTGAGTGCTGGGATTACAGGTGTGCGCCACCACGCCAGGTTTTATCGCTTAATTATAGGAAATAGAGCAGATGGAACCATGGGGGAAAATGCAAGGAATTTGGATCTCTGGCCCATTGGTTCTCAAACTTTGCTCCAGGGATCCACAATATCAACATTATCTAGAACCGACTTGCTGACTGTCAAACTAACCTGCAGCCTACTGAACTCTTGGGGTCCTACCCTGCAGTCATAGTTCATCATCCCCTCCAGGCAATTTGATGTTGGGCTGAAGTCTGCAAACCCCTAATCTGGACCATCTTCATACTCCGGCTCCAGAAACACCCAACTTGGCTGAATACTTGTGGAAACAAATGAGACGGTAACACAGCTACTGAAAGCATTTCCCCTCCCAAGGTTAAACAGTCCCCACATGTGAGTTCAGTGATACGCTTCATCTTTTTTTTTTTAAATTTTTAAATTTTTTTTGGTTTTTCTCCGGTACCGGGAACTGAACTCACGACCTTGCGCTTGCCAGGCAGGCGCTTTTGCCGCTGAGCTAAATCCCCAGCCCCCGATACGCTTCATCTTGAAACGTGAATTGGCCAAGCCTTGTTTTGGTATTTACTGCACTATTTTTCATTTACTGAGATGTCAAGTGCCGCCCGTTCCTGGTTTTCGGAATGTGCACTGGAAGACCGCCTTCGAAGTGCTCCTTGCGAGTGCTTTAATATTTGCATATTTGAATACATCATGCATTGTCATTTGTAAGTATTTGCTTAAACCGTTCAGCATCCAGAAAGTGTTTCCATGGTACCTCGACAGCATCCAAAGCAGGTGCAGCTCAGTGAGGTGACAGATGAGCCGCCTGGGTCTCTAAAATTACCCCTTAAGCATGCCACGCCCACTGAGGTGAGAATTTAAAGTACTGCTTTGGGTTCTGGATCTAGATAGCAACATCTTCTGTTGCTAAGGTGATAAAAGGTATAGCACGTGAAGTGATCGGGCCCCAGGAGGGGGATTCTCCCCAGTGAATGTCACTGGAGGATTCTCAGGTGTGGAAGGATTGTTGTTTTAGCTAAAGTTGTGCTTTGGGGACGCCGTCTTCCTCCTCCTTATCATTATGATCACCGCTGTTCAAAAAAGAAAACAAAGGCACCACGGACAAATTATCAGGCCGCCTAGGACAGAACTACCTGGTTGGCTGTCAAAGTGAATCGTGCCGCCAAAATCGTCTACTTGTGCACCTATTACTTAAAGAAACCAGTCCTCATATTTTAATTTTCATGTTTGTTTTTATTAGTACCCGTCTGCAGTCCACAATGATGGCGTTCACCGTGGGGAGCTGGGGCAGGGGCAGATCACATCCTAGTTCTCTTTTCTTCCCCTTCCCCTTCCCTCCTGCGCCCTCCCCCCCTTCCCCATAGTCAACAATGAAGAACGAACCTTGGGGGCGTTTGATCTGCTCCAGTGACAGCACCAGCCCCACAGAAACGCCCTCGCAAAGAAGCCACGAGCAGGAGACCCGAGCACAGATAAGACCTCACCCCGCGTACATTACTTTCCTCCAGTATTGCTCAGCTGCTCTGCGCTCCTTCAATGGACCTTCTCCGAGCCGGTGCCCGCTGTGCCCTTTGGACTATTATTTAACTGTACTGGTCTGGTAGCTCTGCCCAGACCTGTGTCCTCTCAACCTCCTTCCCAACTTACGGACAACGGTAAATTGGCAGTGCAAAAACAAGTCCCAGAGCAATTCTGCAATCGTCGTGAAGTGTGCTTCCGTGCCAGCAGGTAGGCAGAGGGACGACACAGGAGGGATGGTGGCCAGACATCTTGCAGCAGTGGCCATGAGCTGCCAGAAGTGCTCCATAACCCCACATCTCTGCTGTGGTCATGTGTCGCCAAGATTAACTCACTATGTAGTCCAGACTGGCCTCAGACTTGTGATCCTCCTGCCTCAGCCTCCCGTGTGCTGGCATTACAGGTGTGTGTTACTACACCCAGAAAAGGCTATCCTCTTTATTTGGAACCTGGATTCTACACGTATTCACAGTTGGAAAAGTTTGAACATACAGAATACAAGGCTTCTGAATATATTATAGAGAAAGGGTTTCCCAGGACCCCAGGGAGGGGTAAATGTGTCTAGCCTGATTCAATGGCTAGCTCAGAAATCCCTGCTTCCAAAGTGAGGGACAAGGCATGATCGCTGGGCTTCTAAGTATCAACTTTGTCCTTGACTATTATTTAAAAAAAACGAAAAACAAATACAGCCAACTCTCAGTGTCCCTTCCAAATAAGCAGTTTGTATGACCTGTCAAGAAGAGATAACTGCAGACTCCAATATGATAAGTAGTTTTCTTTTTTTGTTTATTTGTTTTTGAGACAAAGTCTTGCTAAGTTCAGACAAAGTCTTGCTAAGTTCAGACTGGCCTTGAGTGCACTATGTAGCCCAGGCTGGCCTCAAACTCATGGCAGTCCTCCTGCTTCAGCCTCCCAAGTGCTGGGATTCTACGCATGTGCCATTATGCCTGGCTTGATAAGTGGTTTTCTAAAAAGTTTTGCAGTGATTTTTTTTGAGCAGGGGAAGGTGACCCAAGGACCAATGAAGTTGCTGAGAGGAAAAACAATTACACTCTCTTTTCCTTTTTCTTTATTTTTTGGTACTGGTGATCGAACTCAGGATCTTGTGCTTGCCAGGCAGGTGCTGTGCCACTGAGCTAAATCCCCAGCCCCTTGAGCCTCCTTGTCACTGGCCACTTGTAAACAGATTCTGTTACCCTGATTAACTTATGGATCTGTACACTGAATGCCTTGTCAAGCTGAAAATATTTTAATATTCATTCAAAGCCACAAGGCTTTGCCAAATGAGATACAGAAATTACTCTCAGTTGTTTACAAATACCAGACATAATAATATTTAGAAGTATTATTTGGAAACAGAGAAGCTTGGGATTGAATTTTCCTTTGTCAGGAACATGTCCTTCCTTTTGGTTGACTCCACTGATGATATTGAGAAGTAGATTGATTTAGCCAGTTGTGGTGGCAGATACTTCTAACCCCAGCATTCTAAGAGGCTGATGCAGGAAGATCCCAGGTTTAAACCCAACCTGAATTAGATTGATCTAGTTTTCTTTTTTCTACCTGGCCTGAAAACCCAGGGGTGGGTGACATAGAGAGTTTGTGGAAGGTATGTGTTGCAAAAAGCCCTTTGAGGTAGGCCACCCTGGGGGTCCGAGGAACCAAATAGAGTCATCCTCTCTGCCAAACAAAGTTCCCAAGAGTATAGCAACCTCCCAAATGCAGTGGTTTATTGAGCATTTATTATATTCACAGCAAGACAGAGGAGAGCTCATCCAAGGCATAAGAGCGCATGCTTCCATAAACTGGAAGCTGGAGGCAGTGCGCCCGGAGCGGGATCTTTCTTCCACCCTGCTAACAGGCCGTGAGAACACGGCACCCAGTGGGCAGCACCGGAACTCAGGGTGATCGGAGGCTGGGGACTGAGCCAAAGAGCACCAGAGGGATTTGATACAAACAACACATGCTAATCTTACAGCAGTGTACAAAGAGTATGTGCTAACCCTGTGGGGATAAAAATACATTTTTCTTTCTGGCAAAAACATATTTTTTAGAAAATATAAGTTTCTTAGCCAGGCATGATGGCGCACGCCTATAATCCCAGCACTCCGGAGGCTGAGGCAGGAGGATCACTGTGAGTTTGAGGTCAGCCTGGGCTACATAAGTGAGTTCAAGGCCACCTTGCGCTACATAATGAGATCCTGTCTGAAAAAACACCAAACAAAACAAAACACGAATTTCTTGACAAAGTTCACAAGATAAGTGGAAAAATGAAGACACGGTGAGCTCAGGAAGTGGCCTGCCTTCCGCTGGAACCCGGGTGCCCGATTAGGAGGGGCCCCACTGCTTTTCATAGCCACAGTGAAAGGAAGGAGTCAGCCTCTTGACTATAGTCTATTAATAGCAGGGCAGAGACTTCAAAAAGAAGAGAACGTGGACTGGGTTTCCACTGCCAGTCAATGTCCACACAAACAGAGGAAATGCGAATCGGGTCGCGGGAAACTGGCATTTTAAAAAGTCATCTTAAAGCCGGGCGTGGTGGAGAGTTCCTGTAATTCCAGCCCTGGAGAGGCTGAGGCAGGAGGATTGCTGTGAGTTCAAGGCCAGCCTGGGTGACATAACAAAACAACAACAAAAGTCATCTTAAGTGATATCCAATCACCTATATCCCATGAAGAACCAAGTCCGAGGAAAACTGCAGGTTAAAGATGAAACTTTTAATTAGAAGCTCATGGCGCCCCTGGACCCACCCAGCACCATAAGCGGGGGAGGAGCGGGTTCATCCCCTAGTATGCTGGTAAAGCACCACCTAGGCCCTGTCTTTGAGCATGCGTTTGCATGTCGGGGTGGGTGCCCTTTCGGCCCCTATGTGAGCGTCCCTTGTAGCCAGGGCTCGAGGTCCTTTCTTGAGGCCCCCAGGGCAGATGCTGTAGCTTAGACCTTCGCGGTGCGACCCCATCATGTGCCCCAGGACCGCAGGCCTCCTTCTGCCAGAGGATGGGGAAGGGCCGGGCTGGGGGAGTTTGCTTTCTTCTGGATGCGACCGCTAGAAGCCAGGGCTCCGCGTGCCACGCCTGCGGCTCAGAGCCGAAGTTGTGAGCGGGCGGGGACGCCGGAGGCCAGGCTGCCGATCTGCGCGGATCGCCTCCGGGAGCCACCGCGGGGCGGGCCCCGGCTCGTCGCTCAGTGCTTCGGCTCTGCCCTCGGCGGCAGCCGGAGGGGTGACGGGGAAGGGAGAGGGAGAGAGAGAGAGCCGCCCCGAAATTCTACCTGCGGCCGCGGGGCAGAGCCCTCCCGGAGTGGTAGCGCAACAGCTGGGAGATGCGAGCGCGGAGGGGAGGGGAGCGGAGCAGGCTGGGCTGAGCGGTCTGCCCCGGGGTGGAGACAAAGGAGGCTGCCGAGCGGTTGCTCCGCTCCGCTGCGGGGCCGGCCGATCGCGCTCTGGGACCCTGCTCCCACAGCGCCCGGCGGGGTCCGGGAGGAGGGAGCCGGTCCGGAGCGGCTTCACGCGCTGCGCCGGACTTGCTGGACACCTCGCCCCTCTCGGAGGCATGCCTTCGTCCGTGCGCTACCTCTTCGTCGCTTCCGTCTCTGCCGTCATCGTTTTCATCGTGTTCTATGTGTTCAGCTTTGGGGGCTCGCAAAGCTACCAGAGGCTAAACGTCTCCGACACGCTGATGCTGACTCAAGTCTGCGCATCCTTTACCAGCGCGAGGGCCCCGTCGCTGTGGAGGACCAAGCTGGTGATCTACCAGAAGCCTTCTTGTCCGGAGTACCTGGCCCAGAGCCACTACATCACGGCGCCTCTGTCTCAACAGGAGGCTGAGTTCCCCTTGGCGTACATCATGGTGGTCCATCACCAGTTTGACACCTTTGCAAGGCTCTTCCGGGCTATTTTCATGCCTCAGAATATCTACTGTGTGCATGTGGATGAAAAGGCGACGGCTGAATTTAAAGGCGCGGTGGAGCAATTGCTGAGCTGCTTCCCCAACGCCTTCCTGGCCTCCCGCACCGAGCCCGTGGTCTACGGTGGGATTTCCAGGCTCCAGGCCGACCTGCACTGCTTGAGGGACCTGGTGGCCTCCGAGGTCCCCTGGAAGTACGTCATCAACACCTGCGGGCAGGATTTCCCGCTCAAGACCAACAGGGAGATCGTCCAGTACCTGAAGGGATTTAAGGGGAAGAATATCACCCCCGGAGTGCTGCCCCCGGCGCACGCCGTCGGGAGGACCAAGTACGTGCACCGAGAGCACCTGGGCCGGGAGCTGTCCTATGTGATCAGAACCACAGCGCTCAAGCCGCCGCCCCCGCACAACCTCACCATTTATTTCGGCTCTGCCTATGTCGCTCTGTCCAGAGAGTTCGCCAGCTTTGTCCTCCGTGACCCTCGGGCTGTTGATCTGCTCCAGTGGTCCAAGGACACCTTCAGTCCTGATGAGCATTTCTGGGTGACACTCAATAGGATTGCAGGTATGTGAGATTCTGTATTGCCTGAAGGAGACCGTGCTGGACTGGACGGGGTCCAACCAACCGTGCATGGAGAGCAATACTGCGTCTATACTGAATACCGAATAGGTACAGGTTTCTCTTTTTGGTGCAGTGCTGGGGATCGAACTTGGGGGTGCTTTACCACTAAGCTGCATCCTTGCCCTTTTTATTTTACTTTATATTATCATTATTATTATTATTATTATTTTGTCTTTTTTGAGACAGGGTCTCGCTATACAGTTCAGGCTGGCCTTGAGCATACTTTGTAGCCTAGGCTGGCGTCGAACCCACAACGATCCTCCTGCCTCAGCCTTCCAAGTGCTGGGATTACAAGTGTGCACCACCACACCCGGTTTATTGTATTTCATTTAAAGCTCGAGTCTCACTAAGTTGCTGCCAAAGCTAGTATGATCCTCTTGCCTCAGACTCCCGAGTAGCTGGGGTTACAGGCGTGCACCTCCACACCTGGCCGTACAGGTTTTTCTTTTCATAATTCCCGAAACAATACAGGATAACACCCGCCTACCCGGTATCTACCACGCATGAGTTATTCTAGGTGGCGTAGAGATGATTCAGAGGTTGGGAGGATATGTGTAGGTTGTCTCCATTCTATGGAAGGAATTCAAGGCTCTTCGACCTTGTTGTCCAAGCTGAGTGTTGGGCTCCATCCCCCAGGGGCACCGGGCTATGATTGTATTTGAAGAACTTGCCGTTGTTTTAAACTCAGAGGTACAAGATGAACACGAAAAACGTAGTTCTTGTCCTCATCGTTTCTGAATCCAGAATGCTGCCCTTCATGGGCTCGTCCCCTCCCAAACAGCGCCCCCTGTGTTTGCTCGGTAGCTCATCACGCCGTTTTGCCTGGGTCTTCTTTGGAGGTCTTCGCCTTGGCAGATATTTCCACGCTACAAACCGTGTTCTTCCTCTCCTCCTGTCTGCGCCCAGCGCCTCCGCCTGGCTGCCCTTCTGCCCAGCCTACAACCTCACAACCTTTCCTCACTGCCTCATCTCAGCTCTCCATGGAGGGCAGCACTGACCATCCCATCCTGGCCAATGTGCAGCCCCTTCAGAGAACCAATCACACCAGACATGGTGGTGCATGCCTGTAATCCCAGCACTTGGGAGGCTGAGGCAGGAGGATTGCTGTGAGTTCAAGGGCAGCCTGAATTACATAGGGAGACCCTTTCTCCAAAAAAAAAAAAAAAAAAAAAAAAAGAAAGAAAGAAAAAAAAAGTTAAGCTCTCCTTAAAAGGGATGTGGTTCTGGCCTGCCTGGCAAGCACAAGGTCGTGAGTTAGGTTCCCGATACCGGAGAAAAACCAAAAAAAAAAAAAAAAAAAAAAAAAAACCTAACAGACAAACAAGGAGCCAATCATCATCTGGAATGATTCTATTTAACTGAAATTTGCTTGGCTTTGTGGTTGGTGTCCTCTGCTGAGCCCCATGAAATTGAGGTCATTTTCTATCTTGCAACTACTATATCCTTGCGAACACATAGTAAATGCTCAATAAAACACACACTAGATGAGTGAGTGTGGAATGAATAGCAAAGCACGAGGCTTTACTACCACCCCACACCTGTCTCCCGAAGACCCACTGTGCTGAGAAACACTTGAATTCGTGCATACAGCATACAATGTTTTCTTTAAAAAATACATGTTTCCCAGCACTTGGGAGGCTGAGGCAGGAGGATCATTGCTAGTTTGAGACCAGCCTGGGTTGCAAAGTGAGCTCAAGGCCAGCCTGACCTGCATAGCGACACCCTGTCTCAAAAAGACACACATACACACAAAATATGTTAGCCAGGTGTGGTGGCACCCACCTGTAACCCCGGCACCTGGGAGGTTGAGGCAGGAGCAAAAAGGCAATAAATATAAATAAAATAAAATGAGATAAAATAAAATAATGTTAGTTCAGGTAAATAAGGCTCCAGAAAAAAACTTATTTCTTTCTCTTCAAAATATTTCTACCTTTACTAGTTTCTGAGATGGATCATTTTTTTTTTTAATATGTAAAGCGTGATAGGATTTCTTTGGAAAGAAACCCCGTGCTTGGAACTCAATGAAAGATACAAAATGGGTCTCTAATGAACTAGACGGCATTATTATAGCAGAGAAAAGCGATCATTGTTGTGGAAGTTGGGGGTGCTGCCAAGCTGGAAATGCTGGCAGGCGCTGGGGGTGTAGGCAGGGCCTGCAGGACGATACCCAGGCCCACGTCCTCTAGAAAATACTGTGTTTGGTTCCAGGTCCCAAGCAACTTGCCCGGCGAGCTGCCAGCTCCTCTGTTTCACCAACTTTCTTCCCCCTGTGGCCACCACCTTTCCACCGTTGGGGGCCTCCGGCCCTGGGAGGCTGCTGTTCACCTTTGAATCTTTATTCCCTTTTTGTTCCCACTGTTGCCTTCAAATTCTTTCGCCTGTGCGGCAGTCCACAAACTGCCTTAGGTATTGTTCTGCGATGAAGGTATTTTGTAATCCAGCCAAAGTCTGGCTTGTCAGTTTGGAAAAAGCAGAAGCACGGGTTTTTGTTGGTGCTCAGTGTCAGTGATCACTGTGCCTGAACGTGCTCCCTTGGTCACGTCCAATCAAGGCCGAAAGAAGCCTCCTTTTCTTCTTCACCACACTTTCTCTTTCTTAGTCTCCTCCAATAGATAAGATGGAAATGAGGAATGGTATCTAAAGCCAGGTACTTGTATTCTTACCTAGTTGGGAGGCTGAGGCAGGAGGATCTCTTGAGCCCAGGAGTTGAGGGCCAGCCTGGGCAATGTAAAGAGTCCCCATCCTGAAATTTAAAAAAAAAATAAATAAATAAAGGAGGAAGAGAGGAGGGCTGGAGGGAGAGGAGGAAGGAAGCTGATTCCACCCAGGGGGGAACGCATTTTTGGCTGTAGGTTTGTGGCACAGCCTGACGGCTTCTCCCACTCACAGAAACAGTGCAACCCCAAGATGGCAGGGGATGCACAGACCCCTCCCCAGCCATGCCCCTTGCCGTACCACCAGGTTTCCTGTAGAAGACTCCATGCCCAGAGCCACAGAGCCTCCCTCATGGTGCCGGGGACCCTTCGAAGGAGGCAGTGGCGCTGGGGGCCTGCAGGCCCGACGCGTCCTCGAAGAAGTTGCAGGACAGTCTCTGGGGAGGAAGCCGAGGGGTCCCTGGGCAGCCAGGCACGCCTTGGGGAGAAGTCCCGGGACAATGTCCATTTCCTGGGATTTCGCCCACTTTTCTCCTACGTTTCTTGGCAACACCCTGGTTCCCAGAGAGAGGATATCCTGCTCGCAGGCAGGGCTTTCTCAGTAGCAAGGGAAGAGCAAGTGTCACACGCCCCATCTTTTGTTTCCAGACAGCCTTTGTTTTCATCTCACTTTTTTTTTTGGTCTTTTTGAGACAAGGTCTTGCTGTGCAAGTCAGGCTGGACTTGAACTCACTTTGTAGCTCAGGCTGGCCTCTAACTAGTAACAATCTTCCTGCCTCAGCCACCTGAGTGCTGGGACTATAGGCATGGGCCGCCACACCCATCTTGGGGTTTTCTTTTTCTTTGTTTGCCTCTGCCTCCCAAGTGCTGAAAGTTTTGGGAGTTTTTTTGAGGCAGGGATCTCACTTCGGAGGTCAGGATGGCCCTGAACTCACTATGGAGCCCAGCCTGGCCATGAGCTTGCGGCAATCCTCCTGTCTCAGCCTCCCAAGGGTGGGGATTACAGGCATGTGCCACCATGCCCGGCTCCCAGATGGCCTTTAGACCACTCTTCTACTTCCTATGTCTATCCTAAGAGCAAAAGTTCTGTTAACGCCATGTAACGGGATTTTTTAAATGTGTGAGTACAAATAGCATTGTTCATCTCTCCCCTCAGAGTCACCTTCTCCCTGCCACCCTTGGGAAGGAAAATTCCCTCCCAAGAGTGACAGGACCAAGAAGGTGAGAACTACCCTAGTGAGAAATAGATGCAGCAGGCGATGGGGGCTGGAGATTTAGCTCAGCGGCACAGTGCCTGCCTGGCAAGTGCAACGTCGTGAGTTCGATTCCCGGTACCAGAAAAAAACAAAACAAAACAAAAAAACAAGCAGGCGATGAAGTGGAAATTGTTTGAAATGGGAGGAACTGAGTGCAGAGGGCCCCCAGAGGCGCTCGCACTGACCCACACAGTACCGTGCTGCTGCTCTTTTCTTTTCCCCACCAGGATGCTTTTCCGGCTGACTTGGTTTTCAACACTGCATCAGAAAAGGTGCCCAGCCGGAGGGGTGCAGCTCAGAGCAGTGAGGAGCTTGTCTAACACGAGGGATGCCCCAGGCTCCACCCTCAGGGTGAGAAAAATAACAATAATGAAAACGTCACAGGTTGGGATGTCACAAAATGAGCAATATTCTGTGTCCTCATCCTCCTCCTAAAAATTTGGAAACACTAAAATTCCCTGTGCAGCTGTGGTTGTGTAGGCCCTTCATTCTTGCACTCTGGAGGCTGAAGCAGGAGGATCCCAGGCTCCAACCCAGTCTGGACAACTAAGTAATTTAGTGAGACCTTGTCTCAAAAGTAAAAAATAAAAAGGGCTGGGGATGTAGCCCACTGTGAAGGTCCTGGCTTCCTCAGGAATTAAAGTAATATAAACATGACCTGTAGAAAAATATACAGGGCAATTTCCAAACAAAGCAACTAAAAGAAAAAAGAAATATCCAACTGAAACCCTACAGACAAGGAGAGCACACTAGAACTGTAATCTGTTCTTCCAGAACAAGCTAGAACACATTAAGAAAATGATACGAGACAGGTAAGAAAAACATAAAGCAAAACTAGGAAAAACTTAGGAATGAAGAGATAAAACTTAAGGGGACAGCCGGGCGTGGTGGCGGATGTCTGTAATCCCAGCACTCCGGAGGCTGAGGCAGGAGGATTGCTGCAAGTTTGAGGCCAGCCTGGGCTACAAAGTGAGCTCAAGGCCAGCCTGAACTGCATAGTGAGACGCTGTTTCAAAAAATTTTTTTAAAAAACCACACACACACACACACACACACACACACACACACACAAGCTTAAAAGGACAGAAAGGGAGAGAGGTGTAGAAAACTTGTACTCCCAAAATAAGAAGAAATGCTGTAAGGACAAGCTAGAGGGAGTCTTTGGCGGTTCCTTTGCGAGCCTCTATGCTCCCCCAGCTCTTCCACTGAGCAGTGTGACTGGAGTTCGTTCCCCTCAATTTTCAGGACTGGGGATCGAACCCGCGGCCTCCGTGCACTAGGCAAGCACTCTGCCAGCGCGCGCAGCGCCCGCACAGCTGTGCTTTTCTCTGGTGAAGCTGCTCGGCATCTCTGGAAGCCCCGGCGGGCTGTGGTCCCGCCTCCAGCCCAGCGGTGTCCTCTCCCACCCTCGGCCCGGCCCGGTCTCTGGGGAAACAAAGGCCACTCCGTGCTTGGCCTGCGCCGCGTTTCCCTGGCCTGC
>NW_004955465.1:3755116-3757358 GCF_000276665.1 Chinchilla lanigera | reverse complement strand
CATTGACAGTTTCTTTCAGCATAGAAATAGAAGACAGAAGAACAACCATGTTATCTATCCTGTATATACATACATACGTCACTCCGACCTTTCCCGGGCTGGCGGGCTGGCGGAAGTGTTTTCCTTCCCTAGGAATGCTTTATTTTCCTCTACTTTCTCCTTCCCGTGTATATATTGTTAAGCCTCTTTGTCAGAAAGATTCTCTTGACCTCAGAAGGCATCGCGTTTCCGCATTTTTCACTTTCTAAAAATAGCGCGTTTCCTACTTTGATTTATTTAGCTTTTTGAACCGTCATTTTTTATTTAGATGTGCACATTCTTGGCCAGGGTTTGGCGACTTTGTAGGGTTATGTGTGTCAGCAACTCAGTTCAAAGTAGCTTAAACAAACACCAGAACTCAGCAGGGCACATACGGAGATGCCCCGGGGGATCCCAAAGCAGGCTGGATCAAGGGTGCAAACAGAGAATTACGGGCCCCTGTTACTGGGTCCTCTCTGGGGGCGACCACGGGCTATTGGCTATGTCAGGGGGGCTCCACGACTGGAACCAGTGAAGTCCTAGGCAAACTCTTCTCCCTACCTCTGCTTCTTGCTGGCTTTGCTTCCTCTCCCCACATGGTATAAGACACCCCCAGAGACATGGTATCTTGGTACACCTGGTGTTCTGTTTTATTTTGATTTTTAGAGACAGAGTCTTGCTATGTAATTCAGGCTGGCCTTGAACTCACTATGGAGCCCAGGCTGGCCTCAAATTTGTGGTGATCCTCCTGCCTCAGCCTCCCCAGTGTTAGAGTTAAGGCCTTGTGCACTAGGCTCGCTGATATAGCTGAACAGCTGGCATTCCTGGGGGAAAGGATGCCTTTTTCCTGATGGTTTCAATGACCGCTTTAGGGAACCTCTCTCACAAGGCTTCTGTTTGGCTCCTAGTCCCTCAGGACTGCAGGATGGATGCTGAGTCACCCTCCTTGGCCCCTTCCTCTCCCTGGGGGCGCAGGGCTCCTTCAAGTGGTGCTGGGCAGGGAGAGTTGCTACTGACAGCGCCCCAGGATTTTAGAGGGAAGGAAGTACCCATGGCCTTAACCATCTGAGGCAAGTTTAACTTTGAAAATCCTGATTAAGTTCACTTTTGTGGGAAAGGCAGGATGTCCATAGCCATGCTCTTTTCTGGCATAAAGGCATTTTAAATAATAACGTTACTTCCTTCTGTTTGGACTGTACTTGGTTTACAAGGGTATTTCTTATGCACAGCCACCTTTGGTTTTTTTTTCCGGTACCGGGAATCGAACTCACGACCTTGCACTTGCCAGGCAGGTGCTATGCCACTGAGCTAAATCCCTAGCCCCCGCACAGTCACCTTTGATCGTTATAGAAACTGCCTAAGAGGGGGCTTTAGTTCCCACTGTTCTAGCAAGAAAATTTAGGATTAAACTACATGACTTGTCCAAAGACAGATATTGCATATCCCTAGCAAGAAACAGAAATAAACAGAGATAAACGTGGTGGTGCGTGCCTGTAATCTCAGCCTGGAAAGAGGCTGAAGCAGGAGGATCTTAGGTTCAAGTCCTGCCTGGACTGTTGAGTGAGATCCTCACTCAAACTAAAAAATAAAAAAGGCTGGGGATGTAGCTCAGGGCAAAGACCTTAGTTTCAGTCCCCAGTGATGCAGAAAGAGAAGGGGAGAGAGAGAAAAGAAAAGGAAGGAAGGGAGGGAGTAAAGGAAGGAAAGAAAGGTTGATCAGGGAAGAGCAAAGTTGACACTTTTCATTTGAGCCTAGTTTTATTAATTACTTAATTACTGCAACAACTGCAAGTTGAGGAGAGGAAACTTGGTGAATCCTAAGTCTTACTAATTTTGTGGAAGGATTTGTAACAGGACCCATGGGTGGATTTTCCCTTTCTTCCGGATTGCTCATTTCCCCGGAAGGTTTGTCTTCCTTACCTGAGCAAAGGTAGAGCGAAAGTGCACGGGTGTTTCCTGAACATCTGGCTATGGGTCTGGGCCATCTCAGTGGTTCCGCTGGTACTGAAAGCCACGCTCTGCAAACGTGAACAGGGACTAGGAGGGGGTGACTGCACCGCGGGCACCCTGAACTCTGCGCTCGCTACTGGGCACATGTCGCCCCTTTTGGGCTCCCTGAACTCAACACTGTGAGCTCAACCCATAGGATGGGCGCTCACTCCTCCCCTCCCCTCCCCCTCCCCTTCTCTGCTCCCTGCTCCCTCCCCTCCCCATCCTTCCCCCT
>NW_004955465.1:3717665-3755016 GCF_000276665.1 Chinchilla lanigera | reverse complement strand
CCCCCTCCCCCTCCCCCTCTCATCTCTGTTGATTTCCCAGGAAGGAAGTTGATGGCTCCAGCTCCAGAGTCGGAACCGTATCTCAATCCTGGCTTTTCTGTTGCACCAGCCCTGTGACTTGGTGTCCACAAAGCCTGGTGTGGGCGAGGGCCTGGAGCGCTCTGGGAAGAGCTCAGCCTTGCAGCCGTGCTGCGGGAGTTTGCATCCTGACTCTGCCCCTGATGTACTGGGTGACGCTGGCTGTATTATCTGACTTTTGTGTCCCAGTTTTCTCCACCTGTAAAATGAGAAAAATAATATTTATCAAATAGTTGAGGCTCAAAGGAGTCAGCCCAATCTCCGGAGCATATTTTGAGTGTTATGATGCGACCATTAGTAATAGCAGCGGTATATGCCAGATATGGTGCCACATACCTATAATCCCAGCACTGGGGAAGCTGAGGCAGGAAGATCACAATGAGTTCAAGAGTTTGAGGCCGGCCTGGGCTCCATAGTGAGTTCAAGGCCAGCCTGAACTACATAGCAAGACTCTGTCCTAAAAAACTAAAACAACAAAAAAAAATTTTTATTAAAAATTAAAACATTCACCATATTTTTCAGTCAGTCTTTTCAGAAGTGCTTAACTTAGTTCCAGGTATAACCCTGCATGTATCCACTGGCCACAATCAAATTTCTGGTGCTATCATCCATCTCTCTTCTCTTAGAACTAGTTTCCCTGACTCCATTTCTGGTTTATCTTTTTTTTTTTTTTTTAAAGGGGTTTTGTTTTGTTTTGTTTTGTCTTTTTGAGACAGGGTCTCGCTATGCAGTTCAGGCTGGCCTTGAGCTCACTTTGTAGCCCGGGCTGGCCTCAAACTCGCAACGATCCTGCCTCAGCCTCCCAAGTGCTGGGATTACAGGCGTGCACCACCACACCTGGCTTTTTAAGGGGTTTTGAAACAGGGTCTTGCTCTGCACTTCAGGCCAGCCTTGAACTCATGATAATCCTCCTGCCTCAGCCTCCCAAGTACTGGGATTACATGCATGCACATCCACAACCTTCAAGCAACCCGGTCTACTTAATTCATCCTGTGGTTTTTTTTTGTTTTTTGTTTTTTTTTTTTTTTTTGAGACAGGGTCTCGCTATACAGTTCAGGCTGGCCTTGAACTCACTTTGTAGACCAGCCTAGTCTTGAACTCCCAATAATCCTCCTGCCTCGGCTTCCCGAGTGCTGGGATTACAGGTGTGCGCCACCACACCTGGCCTCAGGATTCACTTTAGATTCACTCGCTCCCTCCCATACTGTGCTGTTGTCAATCTTTCAGGGCTTGGGTGTGTGTTCTTAGCAACCTTCTAGACAGAGCTTCTGAGGCCATAGCCACACACACATGTTCAGATTTGTCTCCCTTAGATTTGCGCAAAGCCAGACACTCAAGCGTTAGCCTGACCTCCATCCCACTCCATGCATGGGATTCTGCAGAGCCCTGTGCGGAGACCTTGTTCCTGAGGTTCGCCAACCTTGAGGCTTGGTGGTATCTAAGAGCCCGTCAGCTCTGGCCAGCCCTTCGTCTGGTGCTTGTTAGGAGAAACTGCCACGGAGCAAGATGAGGGGGAGAATCGGCCACGCTGGGAGGAGTGGAGAGTGGATGTGGTTCTGACGTGTCACAGGCCCAAGGGGCCTTTCCCAGAGGAACTGTGCCTGTTGTTTTCCCGTCAGACCCCCAGCCTCCATGTCCAATGCATAAACTACTCCAGATATTCCCTGCATTTGGCTAGGAATCGCCAAAGCCGGGCACAAATTCCTGTCTTCCTGCTTCTAACCAACTACAGTGCAGTGTATAGAATCACTCTTTTCTAACCGGGGTGGGGGAGGTCTAAAAGCTGGGGTTTTGGGCTTTTGAGACAGGGTCTCGCTTTGCAGCCAAGGCTGGTCTAGAACTCGCAGAGATCCTCTTGCCTCAGCCTCTCAAGTGCTGGGATTATAGGCGTGCGCCACCGCACCCGGCCTAAAGCTGTTTTTATTGTAAAAAGTAGATGGGGTCAAAGCACTAGGAAGGGATGATGATCAAAGATTGAAGCTGGCAGACTTTGAATTATGAATTTGTCTTAGGAACTTTGAGCTACAACTTCAGGATGATGGAAAGCCCCGCCCATTGCCTCCCAGTGTGGTAAAGTTCATTGCTTTGCAAATCCCTCCTTGAGAACCGTGGGTTGAAATGGATGATTCTGCGTTTTTTGTGTTCTTGGTCCCTGATCCTTGAAATGAGTCCGGAGTACAGTGGGGCTTTAGAACCACTGCTCTGAGTGAAATGCCGAGGAGGGAAGTGTGGGTTCTCACAGGCATCCTCCTCCTTCCCTCGGTGCAGAAAGCTTTGTGGCTCCTGCCGTCCCACCCGCCTTGGTGGTCTAAGTCCTGGGCACTAGCAGCTCGGAGCCATTTCTGAGCCGACACCTCCTGACCCCACGTCCTCCCAGGCCCTTGCCCACACCCCCTTTGCCTTTTGAGCACCTGCTCCCTACACCTGCCTGTCCCCCACCAGCTGCTCCCCCACACGGCCTGCCTCTCCGTCACTGCTGCTCTTCCTGCTGGCTTCAGGGTGGCAGCCCCAGCCCCCTGGGAACCTCTGCCCTGGGCTCGGCATCCGCTGGGAGCTTTCCCATCCTCAGCATCACGGGGTGGTGGTGGTGGGGCTCCAGATCACCAGACCCGTGAACCTCTCCAAATGCTCCTTCTGCCCCAAACCTCCACTCCCAAGACATTCTCGCAATGGGTGTGGTGGTGTACACATGTGCTCTCAGCACTGGGGAGGCTGAGTCAGGAAGACCGCAAGTGTGGGCCCCTCCTGGGCAACTTGGTGAGCGGGCTGGGAATGTAGCTCAGTGTGAAGGCCCCAGGCTCAATCCCCAGTACCAGCACAGCAAGAAGCCAAAATACAAAACACACAAATCTAACACTGGTCATACTTTTTGCCTCAAGGCATAGTTCTCAGAATATTTCCCAACCCAAACACTCTCAGCGGACGTCCGTGATCGAGCGACTCACTGGGTGTAAACATCTCAACACCGTGCTCCGGATATCACACACCTCTGTGGGCTGTCACCTCCCCGTCACCTGCTGTTAGTCCCCGCTGCAGACGTGCCTGGAAGGGACCCTTCAGAAAACCCACCGTGCCTGGATCCCCGGGGGCCCGGGTCCTCTTCTTCTGTCGCCCACGGTCCATTACCCTCCGTCATTCCCATGTAAGCCGTACTAGGCCTTACTAGGTCAGATCGGTTATCATTTTGCAAACTTCTGATATTCTCCTCCCAGTTTTACACCTGTATCACGCTTGGTGGGGACTCTTTTCTATCGCTCGCTCTATAATCTTTGCATTACAATCATGAATGTGAATGTCACATTACCTGAGCGAACTATGATCTCCTTGGGGTCTTTTTCACTGGCAGCCGCACAGGGTGAATGCCCAGTGGGCTGATAACAAATATCTGTGGAGTTGAGTCTAATGGAAATAATTTTTAATACATTGGTGCCCCTTGGCATTGCCACCCTACCTACTGCAAATCCCCACCACCTTTGCCACTACACGCATACACACACACCCTAGATTATTGTGCCAGCTCCTGAGATCGTCTTCAGACAGTGTCTCCCAGCTGTGCTCAATCTTTCCTGGATTTTCAGGAGCTCCCTGCCCCCAGGCGACAGCACAGGGGACCTTCTCTGCCGCTTGGTCTTTCCCTCTTGGGAATGTCGCTCTGCGCCTGCGGGTGACAACCACTCACCCTAGCATGCTTATGGGCCAGCTGCTTACTGAGGGTGCCTTATTCTACACTAAGGAAGTAAGAAAGCGCAGCCCAACACCTGAGGCTCCTGCTCTGAGGACGAGATCTGGGGGATTTTATAAGTCTGCTTTTCTGATGCAGTTAACCCATCATTTCAAAAAGCAAATGGCCTTGCTATAAAATTTGATGATTTTTGTCCCCCAAATCTTGCAGTGGACAATTTTTATAGCCTTAGAAGGTTATAGCTAGCTGGGCGTGGTGGTGCACGCCTGTAATCCCAGCCTTTGGGAGGCTGAGACAGGAAGATCGAGCCAAATTCAAAGCCAGCATGGGATACTCAGTGAGTTCAAGGCCAGCCTGCGCTGTAAAGTGAGACCCTGTCTCAAAAAAACAAAACCAAAGAAAGGCCTAAGCCTAAGCAAAAATATGTCTTCTTTTCCTTTTTTTTTTTTTTTTTTTTTTTTCTGTACCAGGAATCAAATTCAGGACCTTGCGCTTGCCAGGCAGGCGCGGTGGCCCTGAGCTACATCCCCGGCCCGCCATTTCGTCTTTTCCTAAGGAACCGTTTCTTCTTCTGGCTTCTCCATGCCAGTTCTACACACAAGCCTCTTTCTCTTCCCCTCTGACCTGCCCAGCGGGCGTCATTCCTTCTTGAAATGCTTCTGGACGAAGCTGTGAGAGACAGAAGTGACCTGGGTGCCCCTTTAGCGCGAGGTTTCCGGAAGATAGATGGGTGGAGGTGGTACCTTCACCGCCTTTGTCCTGGAGCCCTGCTACTTCCTCGGTGCTCCTCTCCCGCAGTCGTTCTCATCCAGATCACAAGGCTTAGAACCCAACTGTGGGGTAAAAAACCCAGCAGATAAAACTTCAGTCTTTCTGAGTAAGCCGGACAGACTTAGTCACCCCAGTGGATTTGGCCAGGCTGCAGGTCAGCCAGTCTCTTCTGGATGTTTCCTGTTTCATCTCCTCTGTAGCCCTCGCCCTCCTTACCCCAACCCTTAAGCCGTTCTGTCTTAATCCAGGACGCAGCTCCTTCCAGCTCTGGGGGCTGCACAGGAGGGTCCTCTGGTCCACATGGAAACTGCCTTCCCACGACCCCACAGGCCTCACGGGCTGCCGGGTCGTCTTTGGGAATAGCCTCGTTGCTTCTCTCCCAGGACATCCCTCAGCCAGGACCAAGCACGAGCCACACCCTTCGCTGACTCCTTAATTAATCTCCGGTCTGTCAGGCAACCCCTTTCCGACTTCCCTGGCAACTAATCTAATCCAATTGTCCTGTAAGAAATCCTTTCCTTTACCCTGAATCTAGCATCATCACAGCGTTTAAACCCAAAGGGAGCCACAGAGAGCATCTAGTTTGAATTCTGATGTGGTACAGATTTGGAAATTGCAATCCGGAGAGATCCAAGGGCTAGTGGATTGTCTTGCTGTGGAAAATGAGTTTCTAGGCTGACTGCTTGTTTATTATAAATCTTAAAATAAGCATTTCCATTCACAAAATCCCGTATTTTTCTATTCATTTACTCCACACAGATCACCCGAGGGGGATTTTAGAGGCTCAATACCGTAACAATTTTCACCTCCTTAGCTCCTCCCATTATGACCCAGGTTGTCACTAAAACCTTCCAGTGTCCACTGGGGAACATCACCCTACTCAATATGCGTCAGTGCACTTTTTTGGGCCTACTGTGATGCCATCGCATCTCATGTGACGCCCCATACCTCGGGGGCCCCGTGGAGTTTTCACACACTGGAGTGCTAGTGATGATTTGCACGCCTCCCCCCGCCACGTGCATGGTTGGAATATTTTTCCCCTTTCCCACTGATCAATTACTGAGCAATATATGATCCGTGATGCCTCTCAGAAAAGAGTCTCAGCCTGGGTATTGGCAGGACCAGAGATATCTAAGGTGAACGGTTCTCCTGTTTTGCCGAGACCTTACCCAGAAGTTTTAGGCAAAATTGATGCTCTAAGAATTCCTCAGTCCTGAGCAGACCAGGGTACTCGGTCACCTTCAGCATCCCGAACCCCATTCAGGTGCAAGTAAAGAATGAGGGCCCTGAATATTTCCGTTCTGTGAAGCCGCACTATCAGCCAGCTGGGAAAGATGCTCACGGAAACCAGTCCGTTCAGACGGCTGCAGCTGCCGAACGGGAGAGCCCACAACCCAGCAGCCAGGCCAGGCTGACCCGAGCCGGCCAGCTGGGTCCAGGCTGCACACGTTAATTCCCCGGGTGTTTGCCGGCTGGGTGGAGAATTTAAGGGTGGCCTCTAAAAGGAGGCTGGGTAAATAGTAAAGTTAATGAGTGGAGAATCAAATGCAAACTGTGTCTTCCATGAACTGTAAACACAGGACACACCTTGTAGACAAATGTGTTCCAGCTTTAATTTCTAGGAAAGCTGAAGAAACATCTGCTTTTTTGGGAATTTATTCAAGCACTCTGGCCCAACAGTCTAAAGTCAAGCAAATTAGAGGCCCTCTGGGAAAGAAGTTGGTTGACCAGTGCATTAGATAACTGAAAACAAGTCCAGGATTTAATAGGGCTACTAAAATTAGAGGTTGGAGGAAGTCTCTGCCCTTTTTTTATTTTTCTTTTTTCTTATTTGGTACCCGGAGCTGAACCCAGGGCCTCCACCCGGAGCTGCTGCGTCTTTAATGCTTTCTCTTTTTTTTTTTTGCAACAAAGTTTCACTAAATTGTTAAGTTGCCCAGGCTGGGATCAAACTTGCGATCCCCCTGCCTCAGCCTCCCAAAGTACTGGGAGTATTGGCATGGGCTACCTCCTAACTCCCCATCTCTATTTTAAGTTTGCTTTGTTCCCATTTATTTGAAAATTTCCACAGGCTAAAGACGTGGGATCCCCAAGATACAGATCTCTGGCAGCAGGTGCCTTGTAAAATACTGTCCCGGGGGCTGGGAGTGTAGCCCAGAGGCAGAGAGGCCCTGGGTTCGTGCCCCAGCGCAGCCACCACCACCACAACAAAAAGATGGGCTTGGAGGTAGCTGATGTGGGAAGAGAACCCAGAAGAATACCCGGATGGGGATACCTCGCGTACTGTCCTCGTGAGTTTGTGATCCCTTCTCAGAGAACACATGTGCAAGCAGACAAAGTGGTTGTAAAAGACAGTTGCCTGTGCTCGTCCTTAAAATTGAGCGGAACATAGCACACATAAAAGTTTGCATTGTGGTTTCTTGTTTTCGTCGCTGTTCCCGGGAAGGAATGAGCAGAGCGGGCGTGGGGGCGGGTGGAGTGATCCAGGAGCAGACACACAGGCTTTCTGGACACCTCTGGGGAGCCTTTCTACTGCTTACCGAGAAAGCCGCACACCTTTCAGGGCTGCACAGAAAGGCACAGCCGGACCTAACCCCCCTGGCCCAGCCCGAGAGGTCTCCGCCCGGCGGTGCAGCTGTCAGCTGTGGTCTTGGGCAGTGCTCTGCAGGGGGCTCCGGGGGATCCCGTGCCTCTGATAACACAGGCGCAAGGGGCAGAGCCGGGAATGAGTGAAGCTCTTCAGGGCTGGGGTCGGGGCGGTGAGAATAATGCTGTCCACGGTGGGGGCTCTAGGGGGCGCTGTCCTGTGCACAGCTGCTGCGAATCACCAGACCTACCTAGGAATGTGCCCGGGTGCTCAGGTCCTGTGTGAGCTGAGTGTAGCAACAGGGGAGGGAGGGACAGAGATCGTAAGATCTGCGCGGTATTAGTGCGATGCATCGGTCTAAGCTCTTGTCATGTGCTTGCCTGTTCTTCCCCTTCTCCTGCTCCTTTGTGGTGGAAATGAACCCAAGGCCTGGCGCGTGCTAGGCAAGTGCTCTACCGCTGAGCCACCGCCAGCGCTACCACTGCCTACTTAAGTAACTCTGAGGTCAGCGTTCCTAATGTCTCCCTTTTACAGAACAAGACAGGAAACCAAGATATACAGAGCACTCTGCAGCCTTCATGGCCGTGGCATCTGACTCTGCCCCAGCACGGCGGGGCCTGACCTAGAGAGGCTTGTCCACTCCTGAGACCCTTGTCTCCTCCAGCCCAAACCGGGGGTCAGGAGGCACCAGGGCCAGGTCTGTGCAGCGGCTTTCGCTCAGCATCCCCCATGCTCCACGTGGCGCTGAGAGGCAGCTGCTGTTGTCTCCACATCCCAGAAAAGGAAACTGAGGAAAGAGAGTGCAAGTTCCTGGCCCAAGCTCTCTACAAATCCAGCACTTCACTTGCCAACCCAGGCATGGCATGGGAAGGGGCATCGTCGTGAGGGCCTACATGGGTGACCTGACTGTTTTCCAGGGGATCCCACTTCCAGCAGGCTTGACGAGGGATTGCGACAACACTGAGGTTGCAAAAAGTAGCCCTGTGGTTCAGCGCTGGAGCAGAGCTGGCCGCCTGTGGATGCACTGCCCTTAAGAACAAAATGAAAGGAAGCCTTCCGCTCGCTTAACTCATTAAGTGCTCTGATAATTTCTAACAGCTTAAATAATTTTTTTTCATCCCCATTTTGAGTATGGATACAATCTGATTTTCCAGGCTCATCTTATACCATGATCTCTCAGTGATCCCTTGATTCCTATAACTTTCAACCATTACCCATGATTTCCAAAATACTCCACGTGCTGTCAGATCTTAATCTGACATAAATATCCTTTATTTTGCTGTTTTTGTAATCAGCAGTGTCAAGTAGACTTTGGTTTGTGTACTGGATTCAACACTGAATGTATTTCAGAATGGGAAATTCTTCTTGCTAATCCCTTAATGAACATTATAGTCTACATTAAAATTACTCGGGAAAATTTCCAGTTGTATATTTACATACAATCAACTGCAGATATCACCGTAAGAATGACTTCAGAATTTTCAGGTTTACACATGGCACAATTTATATTTCCAACTAGTGTGGTACTACATTTTGTCTTTAAATGATAATTTGGTATAAACTATGATACCATAATGATTTAAAACACAAAGAAGCAGAATTCAAATGACTTCACTTTTTTATTCTATGTTAACACTTGACTTTATATTTAATAAATTATTCTTTTAGAGCCAGGCATGGTGGCGCATACCTGTAATCCCAGCACTTGGGAGGCTGAGGCAGGAGGATTGCTGCAAGTTCAAGACCAGCCTGGGCTACAAAGTGAGCTCAAGGCCAGCCTGAACTGCATAGCGAGACCCTGGCTCAAAAAGACAGAAAAACAATATTATTTTTTTAGCTATTGCAAAATAAATCAAAGGAAGCTGACTTCATGAATGAAGAGCTGCATGAGGTTCAGATCTCTGTGTCCCTAAGAGAAGTCATGTGAGGACACAGCCTCTGATTGCTATGGCCATGTTTATGCTACAATAGTACAAGTAGTTGTGACAGAGACCGAATAAATGGACCATAGTCCTAAGATACTTACTACCTGGCCCGTTCCAGAACAAGTGCTGACAGCTGAGATACATGCATGTGGTAAACATATTTGCCTCACTTTTTTGAGTTTTTTGTTTGTTTGGGTTTTGTCCTTTTGAGACAGGTTTTCACTGCACAATTCATGCTGGCCTTGAACTCACAGGGATCCTCCTGCCTCAGCTGCCTGTCTGAGTGCTGGGATTACAGGGGTGTTCCACCACACACCCGGTTTGGTTTTGAATTTTTGAGAAGGAAGTTATGCCACAGTTGAGAATTTTGTAGATAACCCAAACCTACCCTTTTGTGCACAAAATGATTAATTTTAAAAATGGGGGTACTGGGGTAGAGCTCAGTAGACAAGTGCTTGCGCAGTGGGCTGGGCACAATCCCTAGCCCTGCAGGAAAAAAAAGGAATGGATACACTTTAGAAATGCCTTCTAAGGGGCTGGGGATTTAGCTCAGCAGCAAAGCGCCCGCCTGGCAAGCGCAAGGTCATGAGTTCGGCTCCCGGTACCGGAAAAAAAAAAAACAACACCAACAAAAAAAATGCCTTTTAAAATAAAATACGGAGCCAGGCGTAATGATACATGCCTGTCAATACCACCCCTCAGTAGGCTGAGGCAGGAAGATCACTGCAAGTTTGATGCTGCCCTAGGTTATGTAGTGAACCTGGGTTACATATCAAGACCCTGTCTCAAAAAACTAAGAAAAAACCAAAACAAACAAAAAAAACCCCGACAGAATAAATAATAGAATAGAATATGCAGAATAGCTATGAATACATTTTTATTTTTATCTCACTTTTTGTACTCTTCTTCTTATTAGTATTATTGTTGTTATTATTTCTGAGAGAGGGTCTCACTGTGCAGTTCAAGCTGGTCTTGAGCTCACCATGTAGCTCAGGCTGACCTCAAATTCATGGTCCTCCTGCCTTTGCCTCTGAGTGCTGGCATGACAGGCGTGTACCACCATGCTGGGCTGTACTGTTTATTTTCAACGAGTCTAGCAATGAGCATTAGA
This sequence comes from Chinchilla lanigera, assembly GCF_000276665.1. Taxonomy (NCBI): domain Eukaryota; kingdom Metazoa; phylum Chordata; class Mammalia; order Rodentia; family Chinchillidae; genus Chinchilla; species Chinchilla lanigera. The sequence goes on along the minus strand of NW_004955465.1, from coordinate 3,744,862 downwards.
GTTTTCAAGTCCTTTTGTGGACAACTTTAGTGATCTTATAAAAGCTCCAGGTGCTGATCTTGTGAAAGAACTGTATCAACGCTGGTTATCCCGCGCCTAATTCACCTCCCGCAGATGTGCTTTAGGCTGAACTGTTTTCCTTTCAGGCCATCGCCTGTGGCTGACTGTAGAGGCCACTGTCTTGCAGTGCCATGAGCCTCTTCGAAAGTGTGACTTCTTGTCTGTGTAGCCCAAGAACTGTTGTTCCGATGGGCTCTATGCGGAGAGTTAATGGCTAGACCTTGAGGCATTGAAAAGCTGTGCCTGATACTTCCACCGAAAACTGGCATGGTGGGGGTCAGAAGTGTCCTTGTGGTGTGCCCAGGCACTCGTGACTGAACAATCTGCTCATTGGTTGATCACATTTTAAAAGCTAAGGGGTCACTGCTGATATGGGGAGGAAGCCGCTAGCGTAGGAGAGTGGGGGGCAGTCTCTCTGGTCCGCCAGCCCGCCCCTCCACAGTTCAGGTCTGTTAAGTCACAGCCCTGTCCCTCCTCTGCCAGCTTTGCTCTCTCTCACTCACTGTTTCTCACCTGCCAGTGCTCACAGGAGAGCACATCCAGCCAACAATGGGCCGTTTGGTTGCTAGGAGACTTTTTTGTTTACATTGCCAGACTGACACGCCACCAAAGCCTTCCACACCGAACAGGAGGGTGACCTTGCTAGAGTCAGAGAGGACTCAGTCCAGAGCAAGGCCTTTTCAAGCTTCCACCAATGAGGGAGAACACGCAGCGTCTTTCTGTGCCTGGCTCTGGCATTGTTTGGCATGGTAGGGGGACCACAGTCTGAAACAATTAGCTATATAATCCAAAATAACTAGGTGAGGAGAGTTGGAGGGTTCCTGGCACGTAGAAATGGTAATAATTGCTCTAACTTGGTCATTGCACATTATATATGCATGTATTGAATGACAATATTGCACCCCGTAAATAAGTACAACTATTATATGTCACTTAAAAATAAATAAGCATTGCCTTGATTCAGTAACCAATAATTGTGGTGCACACCTGGAATCCCAGCACTTGGGAGGCCGAGACAGGAAGGTGGCAGTGAGTTTAATCCAGCCTGGGCTATGTGATGAGACCCTGTCTACACACACACACACACACACACACACACACACACACACAAACCCCTCCACAAAAAAGCCAATAATTATGCAATAATGACGCCATGGGCTCTAATTCTGTACCTTGGCCTTCGATAAAACTCCTGTAATCACTTCTGATTCTTCTTTAGCACAGCAGGGTAATACTGGGTAAAGCAACCTGTACAGTATTTCTTCTAAATGACTAGAAGAGCATGCAATGCCTAGCACGTAAGAAAATGATTAATGGTTGAAGAGATAGAGATGCTGGTTACGCTGATTATATTAGGACACGCTGTATCACAGGTATTGGTTTATCGCAATGTACCCCCCATGAAGGTGTACAAGAAAAGCATATGTAAGATGTATGGGAACTAAGCCCCTGCCCCGCCCAGAAAGTCCCTCAGCTCTTTGTTTTAATGTTTGGGCTTGGCTGATCACATGCTCTGAGCTGTAGCCCTTGTCCTGTTGCTTGGTTCATTACCGGAAAGGTTACCCCGGGGCACAGCGAGGCAGGCTAGAAAATATCCACTGGACGACAGTTTTCAATATGTTAAGCCAGCTAGAGCGAACAGAGCAGAAAGAATGTGCTGGTTGGAAGTCAGTAGCTTAGTTCTCCTAATTATTTGGTGGAAGAAAATGCCTGTTTGGTTGCCACAGAGACGGGTGAAACAAACCTGCTGGCAGGGCCGGCCAACAAAAAGGCATCGCTTTCTAATCTCAGTCTGCTCATCTAAACCACGGCAAATAAGCCAGGACACTATGGATTGCTGTTTGTTGGAGTTCGTCTGGATACTTCTGCTTTGAACCATAAATTATGTTGCAATCGCCCCGTGTGTGCTCTGCTTTCACAAATCATGATGAGTGATTTCTTGGCATTTGCTTTGCATTTTGCATGCACCTGAGCTCCCTCTTCTTGGACTGGGGCTTGGGCCAAAGAGAAAGGGGAAACAGAACCCCAGTGCCTGAATCTACAAGGAAAGAAAACCCACCCTCACTTCCTCCACCTCTGCCTCTCCTGTTCCCCGAAGTCCTGCCAAGCATGTGTTTTGCAGAAAAAAGATGTGACTTGTAGAAATGAAGGAAGAGAAGACATCAAAATGGACTGTTTGTTTGTTCCTTTCATATATCCACATTGTGTGCGTATGTGTTGTTCTTTGTTGTTTTGTTTGTTTGTTTGTTTTTTGTCTTTTTGAGACAGGGGCTCTCTATGTAGTTCAAGCTGGCCTTGAGCTTACTTTGTAGCCCAGGCTGGTCTCGAACTCACAACAATCCTCCTGCCTCAGCCTCCCTAGTGCTGGGATTATAGGCATGCGCCACCACGCCCGGCTCTTTGTTGTTTTTGAGACAGGGTCTCATTGTAGCCCAGGCTGGCCTCGAATTCACAGCGATCCTCCTGTCTCAGCCTCTCGAATACTGGGATTACAGGCACGGGCCACCATGGGCCTGGCGGTATGTGTGCTTTTATAATTTTTTTTCCGGGCCATACTGGGTGGGGTAACAGAGAAGGAAAAGAGAGGTACTTAACTTCTGGGAATAAATCAATCCATTTAAAAGCCTGAAGGTAAATGTTCTTTTCTATTTCCAGGAAGAGAAATCAAAATGTCATTAGCAGAGTCAGAAGTGTTGGATAATTTCCAAGAAAGAGAGACATCACTAATAATCACAGGCAGGGCTTACCGAGCTCATCCCAGGTGCTCGGATTCCTGAGCAAGAGTTTTCTCATTAAATCTTCCTAGAGCCCCGTGAAATAGGAAGCACTGTTATTGCTTCACAGGCAGGGGACTTGGTGCTTAGAGAGGTTGAGCAACTTTATCCTGGTCACCAAGTAGGCTCGGGCTCCAGCCCTGTAACTAAGGAGCTGTGGAGCGAAGGCTCAGGTTTCGGTTAAGCTGCCTGGCTTCCGGAAGAGTATTTTGATTGGCCTCAGTTTCCTCCTCTGTACAACAAAGGAGTTGTGTTTGGTGATCTCTAAGATCCCGGCCTACTCTGGCAACGCCCCAGATCAAATTCTGCCACCCGCAGTCCCCAGTTGCTGTCCATTAGTTTTACGGGGAGTTGTGGGAAGCTGGGGGTGGCACTAGGCTGGTAGGAACAGGCAGCTGGCGTAGTTGTCGAGTGAAGCCCAGGCAGCAAGATGGCTGGCTGACTTTGGTAGTGGGCTGGGGGCGAGGCCCGCTTGGAGCGCACCTCGTGGGGCTGTCATAGTCAAGCTCTTTGCTGTACCAGTGGCTTTCCCTCCTGGACGCATTCTTAGGGCCGGATGGATCCCCCTCATACTCCACAGGGGCGGCAGGTCGGCTTGCAACACCTGCACAGGTGAGCACCCAGAAGCCCTTGCAGGGTGGCCAGACCTACTCTTCCTGGTTCCCCTGAAGGACTCCAGCTGATACTTCCAGGAATTCTGCAGCAGCCCTGAAACATTTGTACATTCTTTTGACAGTACAGGAAGGCAGAAAGTCGCTGAAGAGCAAGACTTCCTCGAGTTTTATGAACTCACCTCAAATCTGATGGCTTTTAAAGATACCCAGTAGCTAGTTCCTCACGTACTGCAGATGATTGCGTGTCAACAGCTCAAGGCATCCGAAGCGCGGGTGAAATGGGAACCAACTTGCGCTGTCCGGGAACAGTAGCTATCACATTTCTCAGACTAACGTGTGTTTAGTTTGTCATATGTCATCACTGCGACCCTTAAGGGGATAAGTCGCCCTCATCCTGTGGCCCCAAGGCATCATTCTTAATTCCCTCTTCCCACACACATAGACGCTATTTACTGCAGCTCTCACTGTCAAAGATTTTTTTTTCTTTTTTTTTTTTGTCTTTTTGTGACTGATAATCTACTTAGAAGCTGTGCCGGCACGCAGCACTCAGGAGGCTGAGGCAGGAGGATCGTTGGAAATTCGAGACCAGCCTGGGTACAAAGTGAGCTCACGGCCAGCCTGAACTGCATAGCGAGACCCTGCCTCCAAAAAAAAAAAAAAATCTACTTAGAGGTGTTGCAAGGGCCTTTTCCGATATCTGGTGTGCACCCAGAGTCAGACAGAACGCTGAGAGGTAACAGAAATAAACCCCAAGGAGTAGATGTCCTAATGCTGCGGTTTCCCGGGGCTGCTAAGAGGTTGTGAGGCTGGCCAGAAAAAGTAGAGCCACTTATGGTAGAAGGCCAGGGGAGCGGGGAGAGAAGGGCGACCGGGCGGGAGTAGGGAAAGAGAGAGGGAGGTGGGTGGGGGAGAGGCCAGCGCCTCTCGGGGAGCAGGAGAGCAGGGCTCGCTCCAAGCGCCTCATTTGCTTAAGAGCCGGAGCGTGGCGGGTATTGCGTATGCAAATGAGGCTTCACGGGGCGGGGCCGGGAGGGGCGGGGCCGGGCGGAGCCGAGCGCGGCCGAGCGGAGCCGAGCGGAGCCGAGCGGAGCCGAGCGCGGCTCGGTCGGAGCCTCAGCATCGCCTCAGCGTCTCCTCTCCCGCCAAGCCGAGAGGATGGACGCCCCGCGCCGCGCGCCGTTGCCCGCGCGCTGAGGGACTCCCCGCGGGAGAGCGGCCGGGCCCCGGGACGGGCTGTGGAGATCGGGGACCGGCGCGGCGAGTCCGGTCCGCCGTGACCCACTCGTGGCTCGGGGCGCCGTGCGCGTCTCCTCTTCATCCCCGACGAGGAGGAGCTCCGTTGCCCTGGGACGCGCCGAAGAATGAACTTTTGGAAGCATTACTTCTTCGCGGTCACGGTGCTCAGCGTGCTGATTGTCGTGATCGTGTACCACGGCCACGTGGGCCTGCCAGGCGCCGCCCCGAGGCCGAACGCGTCCTGGGACGGCGGCCCGAGCCTCGACGCCTGCGCCTGGGCGCTGGGCGAGAAGCGGGCGTTCGCGTGGGGCCGCGCGCCGCGCTCGCCCCTGGGCCGCGTGCCCTGCCGCGACTACCTGCTGCGGGCGCACTACATCACCAGCCCGCTGTCGCGCGAGGAGGCCGCCTTCCCGCTGGCCTACGTCATGGTGGTCCATAAGGACTTCGACACCTTCGAGAGGCTCTTCCGGGCCGTCTACATGCCCCACAACGTGTACTGCGTGCACGCCGACGCCAAGGCGGCCCCCGAGTTCAGGAGCGCCGTGCGGCTGCTGCTCGGCTGCTTCCCCAACGCCTTCCTGGCCTCCCGCACCGAGCCCGTGGTCTACGCGGGGTTCTCCAGGCTCCAGGCCGACCTGCACTGCATGAGGGACCTGGTGGCCTCCGAGGTCCCCTGGAAGTACGTCATCAACACCTGCGGGCAGGATTTCCCACTCAAGACCAACAGGGAGATCGTCCAGTACCTGAAGGGATTTAAGGGGAAGAATATCACCCCCGGGGTGCTGCCCCCGGCGCATGCCGTCGGGCGGACCAAGTACGTGCACCGCGAGTACAGGGGAAGAGGCGGTTCGTACGTGAAAAATACTAACGTCCTGAAAACCTCACCTCCGCATCACCTGACCATCTACTTTGGCACAGCCTATGTGGCTCTTACCAGGGAGTTTGTCAACTTCGTCTTGGAGGACCAAAGAGCCATTGATCTCCTGCAGTGGTCCAAAGACACATATAGCCCGGATGAACATTTTTGGGTGACACTGAATAGAATTCCCGGTAGGTACCAATTTCTACTTTTTTTCTTTTTTTTTTTTTTTTTTTTTTTTTGAGACAGGTTCTCGCTTAGGCAGTTCAGGCTGACCTTGAGCTCACTATGTAGCCCAGGCTGGCCTCAAACTCGCAAAGATCCTCCTGCCTCAGCCTCGCCAGTGCTGGGATTACAGGCGTGTGCCACCACGCCCAGCTTCCATTTCTTTTTATGGGGTAGATTAAGTTTCCTAATATTTTATCCCGAGGAACTGACTCATTTGAAGTTATTTGGAACAAAATTTAAATGCTTAGAAAATGATGACTGTGGTTGCTTTTAGAGACAGTTTCACACCAGCTCTGTGGTTTTGTAAGTACATGAGATCTAAGAAATCCCAGCAGTAACTCTGGCAAAGCTCCCTCGGGTTGTGTGTCACACAGTTGCTGGCTTTGGGCTCTGTGTGCTGAGTACTTTTCCTAGTCCCTCCGACACAGCTAGAACACAATAAGATGGGCTTTTTAGTAAGCACCCTAGAGCGTGTGCGGTGAAATACTGCTGTTCCTCTCAGGAAGATGTTACACAGCTTTAGTGGGCTGTTTGGGATGGGGGCTGTTTTTAAAGAAGGCCCTTAGATTCCTCTTTAATGTTCACGAACTGCCACTGTGGTTTAAATGTCTCTTGGTCTAAGATCTGAACTGCATTTCGGGTCAACAAACGCAGCCTGGTATTTTCCTGCCTAGAGGAGGTGGTAACACTGAGTAGAAACTTAGAGAGAGCTTCAAGCTGGAGTCGATCCAAACAAAATTCTTAATTTTTAGGTCACAGATTTTTATGAGAAATTCATTTGCAGTCTCAGGTCTTAGGTACCCTAAGTCTTTGGCTGTGTGTGTGTGTGTGTGTGTTTATGATGATTTGGAAAGGGGTCCAAAGTATGCCAGGCAGCTGAAGGCAGAAGATAGCAGCATACACCCTCTTTGATTCAGAGCTGGGCTTGTTTTCAAAATTCTGTTTCGCACAACCTGCGGCCCTGCAGTGTTTTCCTGGGGACGCCTGGGGTACACTTGTTTCATTATCGCAGCAGCGGGGCTGTGGTTGTCAATCCCGTGTGACAGTGTCCCTCTGCTTGTCGTGCCCACTCCTGGCTCTTCTGTGTAGGAGCCTTATCACTGGCACCCTTTCATGTGTAGTTTGAAGCTACCTTTGTATCAAAGTGGACTCACAGCAGCAAGACATATTTAGATCCTAGATAACTCAGAATTCCTAAGAGCTGGAGTCACAGAAGTCTATTTAGGGGCAGAAGTAGACAGCCACATAGCCTGTTTATGTTCTAAGATGCTAAATTATCAGGTCCCAAAGACTTGTAGGAGAGGGAGTAAACCAGCATTTGTCATGGTACAGTGAGTGTTAGCCCTAGTATTTACAAGTATCTATTTTAAACATAGGTAACTATTCTCCACGTGGCATCTGATGTTTTCGTTGGTAGAGTTGTGCCTCCTGTTATTTTCTCCGCTGGGGTCCTGATTATGCTCGGAGCACATGAATGTGGTGAGGCTGAGACTGAAGCAATGTGCTGTGTTGTTCACACAGCTTGTCAGGGCTATGCTGAGGTCCGATCTTGGATTTGAGTGGCCTGGAGCTTGAGCTCTTTCCCTTGCAGTAGGAAAAGAAGGAATTATTTCTTCGTTCCTGTGTATCAGAAGCAGCTATCCGGCAGGATCCCCAAGGGAGAAAAGGGTGATTGGGAAAAATGGGGAGGGCTGTGGAAGGGAGCTTTCTACCTGGCCATTTGAGCTGGAAATAAGGTCAGCAGGGACACGTGTGCGTGTGAGTGCATGTGCATGTTGGAAGATAGCAGACGTGTGAGGCTTGTAGGCCGCTGTGCTAACCCAGGTCACTGGAGTCCCTTCTGGATTGACAGCCACCAGTCGCCTTGGGCTTCCGTGCAGGTTCCTGCATCCCTGCCTGGAACCAGTGCAGTCTGCCTCTTGCTTCTCCCAGCCAGGGGACATGGGACCAGTGCTTCAGTTACTGTATCAGAGGCCGGAGAGGGCAGCAGCCGGGCTGAGACACTCAAACTCCACGCTGCTGCAGTGCTCTGCTGCTGCGCTGTGTGGGCTTAGCTCTGTCCTTGCTCCTGCCTTGTCTTCCACAAGACTTTCAGGACCAAGACTCTGCTGGTCAAGAAATAGGCAAAAGCATCCGTTCCCCAAAGGAGTCTCTCTTCCTCCCTTCCCCACGCTCTTTTCCCTTCTCCTCTCTCTGTCTGCCACCCCCACCCCCACCCCTCCTTCTTTTTCCCACTTTCCCCTCCCTGGGTTCGGTCCCTAGCACCCAGTGTAAAAACTAAATGGAAAAGGCAGGTACTAACAAAGCTTAAAATTTTGAAAGTTTGCACTCCATCAGCTATTGATGTTACTGCTTCCTTGTATTCTTGCAGGGTTGGGTTTTTTTTATGCATTTGTGAACAACATCACTAATTAAACATCATTTCAAATGAACATTGACAGTAAACATTCATTTCAAGTGAATTTTTTATAGCTGCATCACAGAAATATTCAGGAAAACAGTCCTTATTTTAGGTGCCATGATGTCTGTGAGAAATAAAATTCTGCAAGCTGTGTTCTTTATTTAAATAGATTGTATGCAGACATGTGGAGAACTGTTTTATTCCAGAGCTCAACCCTGTGTTGTTTTGAAGCATTTTGAGATCCAGAGCCGAAGCATTTTGTAAGACCCTGTTCCAGGGGCCTTGTGCAGTGATGGTGACCGTTCAGTGATGGTGACCTGGGATGCATCAGCCCCTGCTTGAAGCTCTGTGGTGGCATCTCATTATTTTAAGGGACACTGCGGTGCAGTGTGTCATGACATCCATGACCTGGATGTCACCCGTCTCTCTCCTCTGGTCCTTTGTTATTTGATGACTCACACTTTATATATAAGTGGTTATCCTATAATCACTTTGCCCTACACATTTTGCCATTTGTAGATCTTTTTATTTGATGGTTCTGATGATATCTCCTCACAAAGGATGTCCTTCCTACTATGTCTAATCCCTCTTTATCCTTCATGTCCCACGGTGGATGACACCTCTTCCAGAAGCCATCTCTGTAATCCACTTCCCAGACATTTGGCGTCCAGCTCGAGTGCTCCTGAGGCCAGGGCAGCCAGCCCTGCATTATAATTACCTGTTATGAAGCATCTCCTCTCCCACCTCTGCAGGATCTGAGCTCCTTGGGGTAGGGAATGTGGCATGTGGCTCTGTGTTCCCCACGGGGCCATTTATCACTATGCCTGCATCTAATTCAGGAACATGCAGGGTGCTGGAAGGCTCAGGTCTGGGGTAGGACAGGAATCTGCCCCCGTGGTTATGAAGAGATGAGAGGAATGTGTACAAGTGCCCTGAACTTAGGGGGCAAGGGTAATACTGATAGTAAAGATGAGAGAAATAGCAGGTAAAATAGTGCTTGGAGAAATAATTTCACCATATCCACCAGACCTTGTACAATTAGCAAGCACCAGATGGAATGTGAAAAATTTTTTCTTAAGACAAGGCCTTGCGATGTAATTCATACTGAACTGAAACTCACCATGTAGCCCAGGCTAGCCTCGAACTCACAACCATCCTCCTGCCCTCAGCGTCCCAAGTGCTGGGGTACGGGTGTACACCACCACACCAGGCTGGAATGTGAATATTAATGGGACAGCATCCTTCTTTAGAAAGTCTGGCTCCCATGTAGCCACCCTGGGCCCTTCAGTGGAGGGCTGTAACATCTGAGGACATGAGAATGCCCCAGGCATGCAGGACATGTTGCCACCTCCAGTGAATTTTCCTTCCTTGTACCAGTTTGAATTTCTCCCACAGTTGTCCCTCAACCCACCTGGTGTGTGACTTAATTGGATTGAGACTGCTTCTTAGTTACTGGCTTAGGAAAAAAGAAAAAGCAAATAAACAAGAGTAGAAGAATATAAAAGGTTAAGCAAACACAACAATAGAGAGAAACTTAAAACAGCCCTGCAGGTGTAGCTCTCAGCAGATGTAAACACTGAGCTATTCAACAGGTATGCGTTCTCTATAGAAAGGTTACTAGGCCTTCACACCTGGGCGGGGCTGGATGCCGCCCAATCGCATTCAAAGTACACATTGTGCTCCCTGTACATCAGCCCAAATTTAGAGTTGTTTCTGGAACCACAAAGGATGTATTCACTCAGTCTGTTGTAACCAGGACTGAGAATTATAAACATCGACAGAATAGAAGAATCATATTGTAGTGTCACTGGGACACTCAAGTGTCCATGACGCTTGGTTTTTATGGTCAGAGGACAACCTGCACTGCTTGTTTTGTTGATGAGGAGATAAATTCTGATTGGAGGAGAAAATCCATAAAATATATTTGCATGGGTTTCTGTCCATTGAAGAGTTTCAACATGCCGTCATGGCTGGGCATGGTAGTACATGCCTGGAAGCTCAGCATTCTGGGAGGCTGAGGCAGGAGGAATGTTAAGTTCAAGCCCAGCTTTAGGAACTTAATGAAACTCTATCTCAAAATAAAATCTAAAAAAAAATGGCTGAGAATGTAGCTTAATGCAAAGGCCTGGAGTTCAATTCCTAGAATCCCCCACCCCGCACTAGAAGTATGTGGATATTTAATACAGTTATATATGTATAATTTTCATATAGCCAGGTAACATTACACACGCGCAACAAATGTGAACATGATTTTCACAATACTGTATTAGTGCTATGGACCTGTTTGGCTTGTTGGACCTCTTTGGTAGAGAGGCACTTCCCAAGCCAGCAATTCTGGTAGGATCATGGGGGAAGATGTATATCTGTGATGTGCCCTAGCTATTGGGTATCTGGACAAATGAGTCTGTGTCCCAAGATGCCGAGCTCCTGCTGGAGAAACCAGCGACAGATTCAAGGGTAGTTACATAACTAAACTGTGCTGGAGCTTCAGCCTGCCATATGTGGAGTCAGCCTCGAGGTTCCCAGCCCTTGTGTCCTGTGGAATAACTGAGATCACCTCCTCCATTGGGGAATCTGGGCCCAAACATTTCTGCGCCTGTGCTTCAGAAGGAAATGACTAGGAAACACTACTCTTAATTAGCTTTTAATTCCTCATCTCGAGAACAACATTTTATGAGACAAGAAGAATTGGATTAAAGTATATATAACTATTTAATGGAGCATAAACACAATTATGATTGGCAAACACCCACTAAGCTGAATTTAACAAGGATTTAATCCCAGCAGAAAGGATTAATATAATTACTACTTTAGAACTGGCAACACCATTATTCCACCTCATTCCACAGCCCATCTTTCCCTAACGATTGTAAGACGAATCTTTTCTTAGAAGCAGCACATGTCTTTTTTATTTAACAAAAAGATAGTATTGCATTTCAATGGCGCCATAAAATAATAAAATATTAACTGTATATCAAAACCATATATGATTGATATATTGTTCTTCAATATATACTCAATATATAAATGATCTGTGTCACATGTCTCTTGATCCCATTTCTCTGTAATGAGAAGCATTTCCTTCCTGTTTGAGTTTGTGTGATGTTATCAAGAGGTTTATCTTGATAAACCAGACAAACATGGTTTATGTCCTTCCACCTAATTTTGCTAACCAGGTGACACTCGCCTTAGTTTATGCCAAGGCTTAGTTTACTTCTGCGTGGTGATGAGGATAATGACTAGTACTCATTTCCCGGAGAAGTTAGGAGTGATAAGTACAATAGCGCATCTGGTGCAGGGATTCTCAGGATTGAGCACGCTTCGGAATCTGCCGCAGGGGCTGGGAAGCAGCTTGGGATTCTGCAGGTCTGGATCTCGCACATTTCCAGCTGATACTGGTGCCTCTCGCCTGGGGGCCACACTTGAGAACTGCTGACCTAGACTGGGTGGGGCGCATTCAGATTTGCTGCAGTGTGTGCTGTTCCTTTCCAATCCTAGCCTCTTGGACTAAGAAAAAGGCAGCCCCCAGAGCAGCTTTCTGGGGCTCACAGTCGTAGCTGCTCAGTAGGCTTTGTGAGAGGTGTGTGCTGGTAACTGATGTCAGGGAAGTGCTCGGATGGAGGAAATAGCTGGGACTCTGGAGGGAGATAAACCTGACTGTAAATTTCAGCTTTGTTTCCTGACCTTGTGTAACCCAGACCTCAAACTCGTCTACTCCTCTTGCATAGTCACAGTAATGGTGGCTACTTAGCAAGGCTGTTTTGAGATTCAAAGGATTGCCGCTTTCCAGCGGTGACCAGCTCCCCAGGAAAGCATGCCTCTGGCAGAGGATCTCCTTCTCCAGAAGAGAAGAGGAAACACAAGAAGCCTGCAGAGGTGCGATTGCTCCTTAATGGCTGTGAGAGGCCCAGATGCCATAAATCACCTCAGTCTCTAGCCGGGCACAGATGAAGTTTTGTGCGCAAGCTGCTCCACTGCCCCTGTGTTGGGTATACAGTGGGAGGTTAAGTGTTTGTCCACTTGTGAATGTACAAAAACCTAAGTGTGACCCAGTATTCCTACATTAATGAGATCCATGAGACGTTGGCTAAAACTATTTTAAATCTGTTTCAATGCAAACGGATGTCCCTATCGTTGCTCACCGACTATGTAAAACTAGACAGAAAGAGCACAAAGAGGGCTAAGAGGAAACAGGAAAATGTTCACAGTTTACACATCCAGGTGGATGCTTCTTCTTGATCACTTTGATTTCCCTTAATGTTGGTGTAATTTGTAAAACTATCAGAAAGCTTGCCTGAACTTGGCATAGTGGTACGTGCCTATAACCAGAGCACTCTGGGAGGCTGAGGCAGGATGATTGAGAGTTTAAGCCTAGCCTGGGCAACTTAGTAACTTTGTGAGAATCTGTCTCAAACTTTATAAATTTAACAAAGGGCTGGGGAATGTAGCTCAGTGTGAAAGCCCTGTGTTCAGTCCCTAGTACCAAAATAAAAAGGTTGATTGCGTCTTCACAATCAGTTAACATGGCAAGGTATGTGTCACCCATCAGCAGCGTGTTCCCTTAATGACACGAAGGATGTCGTGGTGTCTTCAGAACTCTTATTTTTGAGATCCCTTCACATGAAAGGAGCAGGAATTGGGTTTATCTGGTTCGTTTGTTTTCTTAACCCTCAGAAAAGGCTTACAATGCCTGCTTTGGACATAACATAACTTCTTAGAAAAGGAAATCAACACAGCTAAGACTTGAAAGACATGAGAGAGCCCTTTCACAATCGTGCTGCACAGGTTCTGCCCAGCCCGGCCACATCCTTCCCATTCTGGGTGTCTAACTTCCTCAATGCTAAAATGAATTTTGCCCATTCTAGCCACGTGGGGATCACTGGTAAACTCTATTATAAAAGTGTGTAGATATGCACAACAGTTCAGGGAACCCTGTACTAATCTGCTTCTGCCCATCAGCCACTTTCAACAACCATCATGATATACAAACTCAAAGCAAAAAAACTTAAAATGTATAACAAATCCTTGTGTTGATTCTATAATTCTCAGAAATGAATAGCTCTCTCTTTTTAAACGAAATGCAGAGTTCCAGTAGTCCAGGTTGTCTCTCTACATATCCCATAATACCAATTTGCTGAGAAGTAAAAATATTTTCACCTAGCTTACTTACACTTTTAGGACACACCATATGAACCTAACTGAGTTTTTCTTTATTAAAAAAATCAACAAAGTTAAATGCAAAAGTACACAGGCATTAGAAGCAAGAGTTCGAATTCTGCTAAAGATTCTGTTCTAGTGGCCTCTCCTGTTCTTGGAAGAGGGCAGGAGTATAGGACTAAGTAGGAGATTGGATAGTAGGATAGGCTACTGCAGTGCTGCACTAGGGGTGCATTTTTTTTGTCTCCTCACCATAGTGAATATTTCACTTCCCCTTAAAAAAACACAGTTGACAACCTTACTATGAATCCAGTATGGTTTGCTTTTTTGTTGTTGTTGTTTGCTTGTTTTGAACATGCATAGACTTTTGTTATACCAGGCCATAGGCTTTTGGGGGTATATTTGTTACAGAAGCTAGTCTTTCCCTAATACATCTGATTCCTATGTGTACCTGTTCCTCACAAGCTGGCCGTGTGCCCCATAAGTTTTTGTATTAATGCTTAACATAGGGCTGAACACATCCTTTTCAGATCATAAGCATCTTTGTTTATAAAACCAGCCTGTGTGTGAATATAGAATTAACATGAAGATATTTTGCATTCAGCCAAATCTTAGTGCATTTTTTATTACCAAATGTTCTCATATTCTCTTCCTTTGGATTCACTTTTGTTATTCACTTTTACATACGTAACTTAATTCGAGAGGCCCCAGTTATCAAGTTCAGTTGCTTTGCATGAGGCTTGATTTTTTCCGGGCAATGTGGAGGAAAGTATGGATTTTACAGTAGGAAAGTTCTGTTTTTATCCCCAGCTTTGTCCACAGCTTGTGTGACACTGAACAAATTACTCACCCAACTCACGCCTTGGTTAATTTTGATTTTAAGGCATAAGAGAATGTTGGAGAGGTGTTTGAGAATTTATTGAAAAGAATTGTTTGAATTCAACTTCATCCCGTAAGATATATCTGGTTGGGGCCGAGGATATAGCTCGGTGGCACAGTGCCTGCCTGGCAAGCGCAAGGTCCTGAGTTCAATTTCTGGTACCAAAAAAAGATATATCTGGGATATGTCTGGAGAATAGTGAGTCTCGGGCAGTGACCATGATGTGCTAATATTTCCTGTCTCAGGAATAATCTCTGGGTGTCTCTAAGGATATGAGTTTTGATGAATTTTGACTTAATTTTTCTTTTTGTTTTTTGCGGAGCTGGGGATGGAACCCAGGGCTCCATGTGTGTGAGGCAGGTGCTCTACTACTGAGCTACGCCCTAGCCCAACTGACTTTTTAAACACTCCGTGCTGTACAACTAAGAGTAGCAGAATAACTGAGGATTATAAACCGTGTGTGAATGTTTTGTTTTCTTTTAATAAGTACCTCAAACTCCAGCCCTTGTACTGTGTAAGAAGGACTGCCAACCATGCTGTAACTTCATTTTCTAAGTCCCAGCTTCTGTCCTTCACTAGCTGTTTGGCTTTAGACATGTCACTTAAGTTCCCTGGGCCTTCATCTCCTTCTCTATAAAAAGAAATTAGGCTAGGTTCATGGTGGCGAACCTGTGGCACGCATATTTGTTTTTCTTTTAAGACAAAAGATGTCAATGTAGAGCTGTTTTTTTCTAAATGAAAATCTCAGGTTTCAGTTTTAATTGCAGTGTTGGCACTATGTGATAAATAAGTGAGTTTCGGGTGGCAGTTTGGACATTTGTCTCTAAAAGGTTCGCCATCACCAGGCTAGGTGATCTCAAAAGAAGCTTGTGGATTATCTTTGCTTTAATTTTGGAGCGTGTAGTGCAAGGAAGTCTTAGAGGCAGATAGACTTAAGATTCCTTTACCTCCTGGTGCCAGCAACCACCCTACATCAAATGCTTATATCTTGAACCCCCAGAAAAGACACCTCAAATTTCCAAATAACCTGAATCGTCCCTCTCTGCGCCCCAGCAAAAACAAAGCAAAACCCTGTGTTGTTTCTAGCTGAGTCAGGGGCATCCTGCCCACAGCCCTACCAGCTTCCGCCCACCTGTCCACATGTCCCAGGGAGGGCCAGGACAGGAAGGAGCAGGTCACATGAAGTAGCATTGCTCATTGACCTACAGAATCACAGTAGCCTGCAGAAAGTTGAGCCTATCCAAGGCCGGGGGCTCGAATCACAGCTTCTCCTAACTTCTCATCTTGGACAAATCCTTCAGCTCTGCAAATTCAGTACTTCCCATCAATGAATGATAAATACTAGTCCATCTGTATGGACAGAGGACAGGCGGTAGGGATTGTAAGAACTAAAGCCTTAACTCTGTAATTAATAACTAGTAACTCTGTACCTAAGCCCTAAAGCCAATACCACCTTCCTGGCACAGGGTGCCCGCTGAATGTGGTTTTGTGAAGGGTTTTGATTTGAATAGAAGTTATATAGAGACTTAGAGTGGCTAATTCAAGAATGATGAAATGACTGGGTGAAGTGGGATGGGTAATTAATTCTGTGCTGAAGTTGGAAGGGTAGTCTCGTGATTCAAAATTAAGGAAACCAGCTGGGTCTGGTGGCATAGGCCTGTAATCCCAGCACTCGGGAGGCTGAGGCAGGAGATCACCAGGAGTTCAAGGCCAGCCTGGGCTACATAGGGAGACTTCTGTCTCCAAAAATCAACCAACCGAACAAACCTTCCTACCTGAGAGGCTCTGTCTAGATTTGTAGATGGCTCAAGGGATTCCCCCACACCTCTCTGTAAGTTGAACATCTTAGTGACTGTTGCTGCCCCAAAGATGTCCATAGTTCAGAGTTTCAAAACTAGCAAAGGTCTAGGGATGTGGCTCAGTGGTAGAGCTCCTGTCTCTCATTCATAAGGCCCTGGGCTTCATCCCCAGCTCCCCCCGCCCCCCGCCCCCAACACACACACACACACACAGAAAAGTCAAATAGCTATTGCACAAATGAGAACACGAGCGTTCAAGCCCTTGAATATAAATCCCTGAACACCTGAAACCTGGGCACGCCGGGCTGGCCCTGCAGGCCCTAGAATAACGCAGTGCAGCAGAGGAATAGAAGGGGCCAGCACGTCTGTGAAGTTTCATGTTTTATTTTACAAATTTATACAAATATCACATGCCTGTCCATGCAGTGATATTCTTAAACTTTTTATTAAAAGATAGTATTACAGAAAACTGGACATATCAGAATTGAAAAGATCACTTAATTTTCACACTGCTTTTTACCTGCGTGGCTGGCACAAGAAACCATATTCCCAGTGCTGCCGGAAGCCCTGTCGGGGGTGCCTTTCCGGTCCCTTCCCAGAGCAGCCACTGCTGCAACCCTGTAAATTAGGTGTCAGTCTGGGTGTCGTCTTGTAAGGTTTTTTTCTGTTTCAGTGGTTTATTTTTTATTCGTACATGTTTGCAGTAATAAGGGTTGCATTTATTGTGCAGAGTTCATATGAACACATAACACAAGTTAATTCTGTTTTTGTCTTCTACTGCTCCCTCCTTGCTTCCAACTCTTGTTCCCTTCACCGTGTATAAAAACTGCATCTCCATTTTGTCTTCACTTTTCTCTCTTTAAAATCCTTTTTCCTTTCCTTCCCTCTCCCCTCCCTCCACCTCTTGTTCCCCTTCCCATCTGAAGCTCTTCCTACTGTCTTTTACTTTGCTCTGTATTTATGTTTTGGGTTCCTCATATAGGAGAAATCATGTGATATTTAAGTTTTTGTGTCCGATTTATTTCACTTAACATTGAGGTCTTAAGGTGCATCCATTTACCTTGAAATGCTTCACATTTACCTTTCTTTATGGCAGAGTGTTACCCCATTCTGTGTAAATACCGCATTTTCTTTATCCATATATCTGTTGATAGACATACAGGCTGCTTCCAAGATTTAGCTATTATGCATTGTGGTGCTGTAAACATGGGTATGTGTGTATCACTGTAATATGATGTCTTTAGCTCTTTCAGCAAGATACGTAGAAGGGGAATAACTGGGTCAAGTTGAATTTTTAGTTTTTTTTGTTTTTGGTTTTGGTTTTGTTTTTTTTCCGGTACCTGGAATCGAACTCACGACCTTGCACTTGCCAGGCAGGCGCTGTGCCACTGAGCTAAATCCCCAGCCCCTAGAATTTTTAGTTTTTGAGGAATCTCGACACCGATGTCCATAGTGGCTGTACTAGTTTACAAACTAGTGGTGCAGGACATTTTTTTCACATATTTATTGGCCATCTGTACTTCTTCTGAAAAATACCTTATCATTTCCATTGTTCATTTTTTGATTGGATCTTTTATTTGGGGGAGGCCTTTTCTTTAGTTTTTTACATATTATTAATGTTAGTCCTCTTTCCATAGGACAGCTGACAACATTTTCTCCCCATTCTGTGGATTGTCTCTTTGCTCTGTTGGTTATTTCCTTTGCTGTGCAGAAGCTTTTTAATTTGATAACATCCCATTTGTTGATTTTCAGTATTACTTCTTATGCCATTTGGGTTCTATTCAGAAAGTCCTTGCGTAGACCTGTACCTTCAAGAGTTGTACCTATTGCATCTTGTAGCAGATTAAGTATTTCTGTCACCATGTAACTTCTGACCAAAGTCCAGTGCTTTTCGTCCTTAGGACCCAGGCTAAGTGGGTGTTTTGGAAGGAACTGGCTTTCCTGTGTTTCTGCACATGGAACCAGGAATGCAAAGGGCACCCACATATCCCAGGCTCGTGGCCAGACTCTTTCTCCTCCCTTTTATTTGGCAGTCTCTCATATTTGCCAAAGACTGTTAAACAGAACTGCTGTGCTGTCTGAATAAAAGACTGGGCTGGTTTTAGAGACCAAGTTCCCAGAATTAGGAACCTATATATATATACCTCATTATACGCCACAGCAAATGGAACTTATTGCTGACCCTCAGCAACCTGTGATCCTGTCTTGGGCCATAAAGAGGGGTTACAATGAGACAGCCCCAAGTGAGCATTGGTTCCCATTTGGCTGCTTGTATGTGGAAGTGGAAGGAAGGTTTTGCAAGCTGCAAATGAATTCTTGATTTACAGCCAACTGGGTGTAGCCTGTGTAGGTGAAGAAGGCCCTGTGTGTAGAGTGAGGTGGAAATTTGTCTAATGGAATCATTAAGGGCTTCCTTTCCCCAGGCAACAGCAAAACAGTACAGGGCCGGGTGCCATCAAGCCTAGGAAATGCATGTGGCATGTGAAATGCCCAATTCAAGTGCTCACAGATGCATCTAAATAAGCAGATTGCAGAAAAAGCTTACTACTTGATGTCAAGGGCAAAAGTAACAGGACTTACCAAGTTTTTGGAATCCGACAGATTTAAGACCTAAGGAAACAGTCTGCGGAACTCATAAACCCATCCATGTAGTAAAAATGTCTGTAAGTGATGCCTGTACTCATTTGACTTCAGGAAAGCCCGCATGGAGAGCTCCAGGATACAGGTGACTCATGTAGACTTGCTTGCAATCTATGTTCAACAAGGGTTGGTCAGCGAATTGATGGTTATACTGTTGGGGCTGGGGGTAGAGCTCAGGGCTAAAAACATATGCTCACCGTGTGCCAGGTCCTGGGTTCAATCCGCAGATCAAACCAACCCCTGCAAAAGTTCTGTTGTAGTCTGAAAGTGATATAGAATTATTTGTGCAAAAGATGCTTTATAATTTTTTTGCCATTAAGAGAATCTATTAGTCACTGGTTCCCTAGAGACCAGAGGCATAGCTGGGGTGGGCTAAGCAAGAGGCCCTAATGTCACTTGGATGATTCTGAGGGGGAAGGGAAGGCATAAGAAAAGCGTTTGTGTTTTTTTTTTTAAGAAAGGCTTTTATAAAATAACATCTTCTTAGTATTACTGGTTATTACTTGTAGGTTTTATAGTACATGTATTGTTTTACTTTGACTTTTTTAATATTTTTATGCATTTGAAGTCTATTGTTCCATGTTCTATTTTTTACAAATTATAGAAAAATAGTTTTAAAAGGGAAAAAGTAAAGATTCAAAGGTAAATTACCTACCTCTTTAAATTGCTTCCTCTTTAAATTGTACTCTTAAAATCCCTGAAACAAAAATAGAGAAAATTGCTAATAACTGGTGAAAAAATAAACTATTTCCTTACTGAAGCACAATGCTTTTTTTTTTTTAATATATTTGTTTTTTGTTTTTCTTCCAGTACCAGGAATCAAATTCATGACCTTGTACTTGCCAGGCAGGTGCTGTGCCACTGAGCTAAATCCCCGGCCCCGCACAATGCTTGTTATAGAAGGATGATGTAAATGATACTGTAAGATCTTAGCCCTATGAGAAGACATGTAGTAAAAAGACTGCTACAAGAAGGGGTCAGGGGCTGGGGATATAGTTCAGTGGCACAAGCACCTGCCTAGTAAGCGCAAGGTCCTGAGTTTGATTCCCAGTATCAAAAAAGAAGGGTTGGAGATGTAGCTCTGTGGTAGGTGCTTATCTAGCATGCTCGAGGCCCAGGGTTCAATCCCCAGCACTGCCCAAAGAAAAACAAACAACAAACTTTTATGAAGAAGTGGCTACACAGTACAGCCGTGTGGACGGGGTATTCAGAATAGCTGGGAGATAAGGCTCAGACTGGGGCTCAGAGGTTTTGCACAGATAATTCCAGTGTAAGGAATCACCCATGAAGTAAACACCCATGAAGAGGAGGCCTAGAGTTGGAGATAAAAACTGAAGGATGGAATTTATTAACTTGTTGACTTGGCCTTCATTCATTTCCTAACATTTGCAGCTGATACCTCCTTTAAAAAATTGCATTAAGATTTTTCCTGCCAGGAAAATAAGCTGACATTTTAGTGGTTTGCAAGAAGCTTGTCAAGTTTCTGGGTTCTTCTGATCAAGGCCAGCTAGGGTCAGAGCGTCCTGGCTGGTGGCAGATGGAGCCGTGTGGCCTGACTGTCACTCTGCTTCAGTTGCTGGCCAAAGGAGAGGGCCAGACCTCATCAACAGATGTTTTCTGAGTCCTTGCTCTGTTACATCTGCTAATGTCTCATCCACCACAGGAAGTTCACAGGGTCACAGTCAGGTTCAAGAAGTGCAGAAACGTTTTCTCCATCTTAAATGAAAAGCTGCAAGTCACACTGACCGTGGATGTGTGTGTAGCAGTGGGTACATTTGGGAGCATTTCTGCAATATGCCACAAAAATCAAAACATACCCTTATTTAGTGGAGACATGTAAAGGAAGGTGTTTATTAGGATCTTTCTAAAAAATACTTTTTTCCTAGTTAAGTTTGGAAGTGTACATTTGACTTCCGTATATAGTTCAAGCTGGCCTTGAACTCACTATGTGTAGCCCAGGCTGGCCTTGGGCACATGGTAATCCTCCTGCCCCAGCTTCTGAGTGCTAGGATTACAGGCATGCAGCACCATGTCCAGCTGCCTTTACTGATTTTTATAATCAGCTTTCTTCACTTAACAACATACTGTATCATGGTTGTCCAATATCATTAAGAATTTTTCACCGTAATTGTTAATAGTTGGGCTGGGGATGTAGCTCAATGGCACAAAGGCTTCCTGAAGTGCAAGGTTCTCAGTTTGATTCCTCGTACCAAAAAAAAAAAAAGTAATAATACTACTAGTCATAATTATTAATGGCAGCATGCCATCATTTGAACATACTGTAATTTATTTAACAAAATCTTAACATATAGGCTAAGGAACTGTTTTATACGTTGAGCATCTGTAACCTGAAAATTTGAAATGCAAAAAGTTCCAAAATCTAAAATCAGAAACTTTGAGTGTCCCCATGATGCCACAAGTGGAAATTTCCATACTTGATGTCCTGGGACAAGTGACAGTCCAAACACAGGCAAACTAGAAATATAAAACTATTTTCCAGCTCTTTGCATTAGGTGCATGTGAAACAGATACATTTCTTGTTTGGACTTGCGTCTCAACCCCAAGATATTTCATTATAAATGTGCAAAATTCCAAAATCTGAAAAAATCGGAAGTACTTTTGGTGCCAGGCACTTTAGGTAAGGGATACCCAACCTATATTAATAAGATGCCTAGAGCCAGGTGTGGTAGTACACACACCTGTAATCCCAGCACTTGGGAGGCTGAGGCAGGAGGATTGCTGTGAGTTCAAGACCAGCCTGGGCTACATAGTGAGTTGAAGGCCAGCCTGAACTGCTTAGTGAGACCTTGTCTCAAAAAGACAAAAAAATAAAATAAAATAAGATGCTTAAACAAAGATGACCAATATTCTTACAGTATTCAGTACATATCAGGCACCATTCAGAGTGTTTCAAGTATTTTATGGACTCAGAAAAACTCTATGAGGTGCAGTGCTAGTTTTACAGATTGGGAAACTGAGGAACAGTTTGGTAAACTGTCCGTGGTCCCACAGTTAGTAATTAATTCACAGGTCAGGTACTTGAACCTGGGTAGTTTAATTTCAGCGTCTCTCCTCTTTTTTGGGAAGAGGTGAAGTTGTAAAATTTTAATTTTTATGAGCACACATTTACAGTACATAGCGATTACATTCCTTGCACGGAGCTGGTACATGCACATGAAATGTCTTAATTTCTTTTACAGCCCCTTCCCCTCCCTCTGTCTTTTGCCCCCTTCCCATTTGCAAAAGCTCTCTGTTTCTTATTATCTGTTACTTTGTTCTTTAGTCTGAATCTCTCCTTTTGACTGCCATATTACATTGCCACTCAAATAATAATCTACCAAATAACTTTTTGCAGACAAATTCCAATAAGTTAAACTGCTGAGTCAAAAGGTATGCATGGCTTAAAAAGCCTCAATACAGAGCATGATATTGCCATTCCAGCTATGTGGATGAGTTCTAGGTAACACCACCTTCTCGACCACTGGGTCATTTATCATTCTATACATCTTTGCCAGCCTGATAAATGTAAGAGCGGGGAGGCTCTCTTAGGGTTTTAACTTTAGGCGCTTTGGTTCCTAACAGAGTTGAGCATGTTTTCTTCCATATTTCCATGTCAAGGTAGGGGATGTTTCCAGGAAGTGGTGGAGGCAGGGTGGCAAGAGAGCTTGATGAAAGATGAGGCAGGCAGTGTCAAAGAGGACCTGGAAGCCGAAGTACAGAGGGGTGCAGAGGGAGAGTGGAGCCTGGACTGGGCCAGGTGTTGCAAGCAGCCTAAGGTTCTTTGGCTGTTTTCAGATGGAAATTGTGAATCAGCAAAGTGCAGCTCTCCTCACAGTCCTGATGTCACCAGCTGACACCAGGTAATGCTGGGTGCCAGCCGCTGATACAGTGGTCACTGTCTGATGCCAGCTTGTGCTGGACACCATAGACTGACTCTGCTGCTGGCCTTTGCTGGCTGCTGGTCTCTGGAGCTCTTTGGTGTTAATGGCTGAGTGTTTTTTCCTCCTTTTTTGTGGCGGGGATCACTCTGTCTGCATTACTCAGGGTAAGAATCCTAAGAAGCTCTTTGGTGCCGGCAGCCCTGGCCGTTGTTCCCAAGGGGTTTGGGAGTGTGGCCTCCCACAGGACATCAGGTCTTCAGTGCTGGCTCACTTCAAATGAGTCAGCTGTGGCTTACAGGCTGCCGTTCACAGTCCGGGAAAGAAGACTGTGGAGACCACAGTGCCCTGTGCTGGGCATGAGCGTCTTCCCGAAGCCCGCATGATTCTCTGGCAGGGGTCACGGTTCTGAGGACCTGGCTGGGGCAGGCTGCTTGATCAGTGACCACAGGAAGCACAAGGAAAGGACAGCTCTGAGTGAGATGTTGAAGGAGGGGAGAAGCACTAAGCTAGGTGCAGAGGAGCAAAGACCGAAATGAGAAATGGGGCGAGGAGTAGAAACCCTCGGGTGCCCAGCGCCATAGCAAGTTCTGGGCTCACTTCTCACAGGGTGAGTGGCTGGGGGCATCTTGGGCTGGCTGAAGGAACATATACAGAGTGAACCCTGCAAAGGCACCAACATATGTCCCCCAAATAGGAGGGCCATAGGACAGACCGTGGGTGCTGGATGAGCCAGCTGGTGGTGTGGCCAAGGAGCAGGGGAGATTGCAGGGAGAGAGGCATTTGCAGGCAGTTAAACGCTTGCTGGGGAGAGACACTGAGCACCAGGGCTGGGGCAGCAGAGGATAGCAGAGTGCACATGGTTGAGCAATGCTATCACAAAGCAGAAAGGATGGCAGATCTGCACGAGACGGGCGATCAGCTGGATGCACCTGTACTGCATGGAGCTGCGACCGCCATAGCTGGAAGAGATGAACACATTCCGAGTAATGGTGCAGATGAAGGGTTTGCAGGGTACTATGGTTTAGAGGAGGAAAGAAGTTTAACTTGTCAGGGCACAAGTGTGGGTATAGGGAACTGGGGGGCCTCCACTGGCTCAGGAAGATTTGCCATCATTAAAGGCTCATTTGACCAGTGCTAAAGGTGATGAACAGCCAGTGACTTTGGGCAAAGGATCAAGGTCATCACTTAGGTCAGGACAGTAATGCAGTCTGAACGGTCCTGAGATGAGGGCTCTCGGGTTCCAGATGTCCCCTAACCATTCCTGTTCATCCCAATACTGTTCAGGGAGTCCTGAGGAAAGGTGTTGGGGGTGCTGCTGCAAATGGCAATAATCGTAAGTCCTTCAAGGCATAGCTCAGTGGTGGGCACTTGCCTAGCAAGTGTGAGGACATGGGTTAGAGTCCCAGAACTCCCGCCTCACAATATGTCTTAGTTACTTTTCTCGTTGCGAAGACAAAATACCCAACATACAAAATTAAAGGATGAAAATTATTTGGCTCATAGTTTGCAGAGGTTTCAGTCCATAATCGGCTGCCTCTAAGGCAGGCTGGCTTGGCAGACAGCATCACAGAGGAGAAAGAGTTCATAATGGGTAGACTGTAGCAAAGCAACAAGAGAAGGAGGCAAGACTTTTGTTCCTTATACTATATGCAGGTTCCCTGCTCTGGGGCAGGTATAGCACTCACACCCTTAATCTTAGCCAGAACTATGCCAAACCAATAAGTGGACTGATTTACTAATCATGTACCCTTAATCCTAGCATCACACACTGTAAATCCAGCCACCTCTGAAAAAGCCCTGTGGGTTGGGGATATAGCTCAGTGGCACAGCGCCTGCGTGGCAAGTATGAGATCATGTTTGATTCTTGGTGAAAGAGAGAGAGAGAGACAGAGACAGAGAGAGAGAGAGAAGGAGGGAGAGAGAGAGAGAGAGAAAGAGAGAGAGAGAGAGAAAAGGAGGGAGGGAGAAAGAAAAAAAGAAAGAAAGACAAAGAAAAGAAGGAAGGAAAAGGAAAGAAAGAGTGAGTGAGCCCTGTGACGCTTGGGGGGATATCCAGACACAAACCATAGCATTGCACCTTGGCCCCCCCAAAGACTCATACACATCCCTATATGCAAAAGGCATTTAGTCCATCTCCACAAGTTGCCAGAGTCCTAATAATTTCAGCATTGTTGAAAAGTCCAAGTCTCCTCTGAGTTTCAAGGCAAACTATTAGCTGTGAGCCCTTGTACAAATGAGAAGAAAGTCAAACACTTCCAACATTCAGTGACACAAGATAGACATTTCCATTCCAAAAGTTTCAAATGGAGTTTACAAAGGAATGGGCCATGTACAGCATCCGTGGCAATCTGTGGCAAGCTGTGAACTCCAAAGGGCTTAGCTGTGGCACTGCCAGGGGTTGTAGCTCCCATGGCTTCTCTCTTGGGCCAGCTGTGCTCCCTCCTTGCAGTTTTCCTCAGACAATCCACTTTCCTGGCTTTTCCAAACGTCTGGGCTCTCCATTGCACTTCTGGCTTCACACACACAGCTTTACACAATGCCCTTACAAAGGCACACTGCCTGGCCTCCCAGGTATGCTGAAATCTAGGTGTAAGCCTTCCTGACCCCACAACTCTTCCATTGTGCATGCACCTACAACAGCACCATGTGGATGATGGCAAGGTCTATTGCCAGCTGGAGCAGTGGCCAAACTTTCTTCTCACTTATCGGTAGGGGTGAAGTGACTGGATCACTGAGCATTCTGAACCCAATTCCAAGGAACAGATTCTCCAGGCCCCTGCCATTCTGGAACCCTGGTGTTCTGGGGCTTTTTTGTCAAAGCAGAGTCTTTCCCTTTTGCAATTTTGAGGCTGCAAAGGGTGGAGTCCTGCTTCTTCTTCTGATGTCCTCAGGCCACTGTTTCTATTTTCCTGTTCCTTCTAACCAGTCCAGATTTCCTCTGCTCTATCTGTGCAGTCCGCAGCATTACTGGAGCTTCCCTTCTACCAAGCTCACAATGTTTTATGTCATTCTGGTGGGCTCTTTGTTCTTGATTCTCAACATAGATCTGGCAGAAAGCCCCCAAAGCAGCCCCACTTTGGCCACAGCATTAGACTGCCTTGAAATTTCTTCTGCAAGATTAGTCCACCACCCTTAACTTGGAGCCTAACACACTTTTTGTCATTTTGAAGTATAACCATGGGAGTGTCACACTCATGTTTACTCTAGAATATTTCTATTCATGAATTATTAATTTTATGAATTTTATTATGTGAAACAATGAGTGCTTAACAGGAAAAATACTACAAACATAAAGTATTGCATTTTTAATATTCACTGAATATTTATAAAAAAGCATAATAATTTTCAAAGTTGACTGGCTTTTGGTGTATGAAGTCTAAAAAAGAACAACTGAAATTCCTATATGATACAATGAAAATACCAATACTGCTCTATAAAAAAAACCAACTACTTCAATTATCACACCTAAATAATAAGAAAATGTCAATAAAATACCAGTTGTGTAATGAGTGCTTAGAATAGACATCAACGTTTTCACATCAGCTGTGTGATGCTTGCTTGCAAAAACCCAAGAGATAATATCAGAAATAAAAGCCTGTGTGAGCTGCAATGCAAACACAGACAAAAATGTACCACAGAAAGAATCTTTGCTTCAACTGTCACACCCAAGGCAGTCTTCACACAGGACAGCTGTATGTTCCATGCACATGTTTTGTTTTCACTGATATCACATGTGCTTAGCTTTTCTTTCCTATGTGGAGAAACCATTCTTTTTTTCTTTTTTTCTTTTTTCCATCTCAGGCTTCCATTTTGTCGTGGTTTTCCTGTCAATATTTCCATCATGGTGCAATGTTGACATTGGCAGTACCAGTTTGTTTTTCTTTGCTATATATGAGGCCAGTGTAAATCTTTCTAAAATCCAAATATTATACTTTGGCATTCTCTGTTTTGAAATTCAAACATTTCATTTGGAATTGCTGCTTTGTTTCTGGATACAGTTTCTGCACTGGCCAACCTGGTTCTCTCTTGGTGAATGTAATGTCAATTTGCAACTGGTAAGCCAATTGTCAAATGTCACATTCCCATTAGATTGGGAGATGGGAGCAGCAAGTGTGTTCACAGCATCATTTGGTGTATTATTATATGAATAAGGACTTGATGGCTGAGTTCTAGGATAAATGTCTAAATTGAAAGCATAATGAGTCTTCTCATCTACAAGGGCGTACATAATTTTATGCCATATTTTGCCCCATCACTTTTCCATAGGTCTTTTACATTCATGTGATGACCACGAGAAATCCCTGCTAAGTACAGCAGACCTATGAGTGCTTTCAGTTCAGCTAGTGAGGTGTCATATAATAAATAAACAAATGTTTGAATATGGCTGCTGATGCATACAGAACATTTTACCTGCATCTCAGCCTTTGTGTATTTCACAGCATCTTGTAGCAGTTCATCTGTTACAATTTCCAACATTGAATGGCAGTGCTGGCATTCTGTCCAATACTTTTCCCCTCTGCCAAGACTCTCACTATGTTTTCAGACCTAGTTCTAACATTGGCTTATTCCATTTGGCTGTGTGGCCATTTCACAGCATTTCAACTAGTCAAATGTGTACTCATGTTGCTGTCTTTGTCATCATCTGAAGGAAGGAGGTCTGCATTCCCT
>NW_004955465.1:3655117-3716035 GCF_000276665.1 Chinchilla lanigera | reverse complement strand
TTACACAAACCATATATATATGTAAATGATTAATGGATCAATAGGTGATAAGTCTATTTATAAAAATGACCAAAATGAGTTAACAGAGCAATGACAAGCTACTGAACACTACATTTCCCTGTTACTATTGTTAATCAACTATCAACATTTTGTGTATTTTTTCTTTTGTGGAATTAATGTATTCATAAGCACAAGTACTAAGTGAAACAAATATTACTCAGCTATGTTAGTAAACTTCTTAAACAAAAGCAGTACTGAAAAAAAGTAAAAACAAAAATATAAGAGCAATATAACATTAATATGTTCCTACCAGCTTGAACCACTGGCAGTACATGCATTACTGTCCCACTGTGGCTTGTACCACCCAAGCCGCCCACTAGAACAGTCGTGCCTGCATTACTAACGGTTCAGGGCCATCTGGCAGTGAGACATCCGCATTATGGCCCTAACATGAATGTATTAAGGAAAGTTTGTTTAAGCAGGCATGGTGGCACACACCTGTAATCCCAGCACTCTGGGAAGCTGAGGCAGGATGATTGCAAGTTTGAGTCCAGCCTGGGCAATTTAGCAACTTAGTGAGATTCTGTCTCAAAAAATAAAAAAGGGTTGATGATGTAGCTTGGAGCAAAAGGCCTTAGTGTCAAGCTGCAGCCTGGGGTGGGGTGGGGAGAGTTGATTTATAAACTAGGCATGGTGGTGCAGGTCTATAATCACAGTCCGTGCGAAGCTGGGGCAGGAGGATCACGAATTTGAGGGCGGCCTGGGCTACACAGAGAGACCTCATCTAAAAAAAAAAACCAAACAGTTTTTAAAGTTTATAAATAAAGAAAAGGCTGGTATTTCCTTCACTCACATTTCATATGCAAGTATTTGTTCTTGGTTTATTAACAGTGTACAATTTCTTATTCTTTTTGTTTTGTGTGTTAGTGACACAGGGAATTGAACCCAGAGCCTTCACACTATGCTACATCCCCAGCCTTTGTTTTGATATTTTAAAAAAAATTTGAGACAGGACTAGGTTTGGTGGTGCACCCCTGTAATCCTGGCACTCAGAATACTGTGGCAGGAGGATCACCGTGAGTTCAAGGCCAGCGTGAGCTACATAGTGCATTCAAGGACAGCCTGAACTACATAACAAGAGCCTGTCTCAAAACAAACAACAAAACATTTGAGACAGGGTCTCACTAAGTGGCTACATTGCCCATGTTGCGCTCGAACTTGTGATCCTCCTGCCTCAGCCTCCAAGAGCCACTGAGGTTACAAGTGCACAGCATCACCCCTAGCTGTGTTTTGTTATCTAAGGTCAGTTATTTGCAGCAGTGACTTTGCACCGTGAGGACTCTTGACAGTATGTGCAGAGACTTTATCTTCCCAGCTGAGGCTCTGGGGCTGCTACTGCGTAGAGGCCAGGCCTGCAGCTAAATGTGCCCCGTATCCGGGGTCTCCTCCCAACAAAGAGCGACCTGGCTCAGCTGTCAGCATTGCCATGCTTGAGAAATCTGCTGTGTGCTGAAAAACCAGTTTCTTCCACAGATCTATGGTCCCGTGATTTTACCAGGGAACTTACGTTGTCACTCACTTAGTGATAGTTATTTGCCAAGCACAGCACATGTCATATCTCACTTAACGCAGTCGGCTTTCTGTATCGACTGGCTCTGCATCTGCACATTCAACCAACTGCAGATCAAAAACGTCAGGAAAAAATAACTGCTCTGTTCCAAACATGTACAGAGTTCTTCTGGTCATTTCGGTCCTCCGTAAGTAACACTGCAGGCGGCTGTTGATGGAGCACTGACATTGTGCTGTTTCACAAGCCACCTAAAGGTGATTTAGAGTACCCGGAGCATGGATATGGGCTATATGCAAATACCATGCCTATTTATAGGAAGGGCAGAAGCACTTCAGACTTTTGGTATCCAGAAGAGTAGGGAGAACAGGGTCTCGGAACCAAGCTCCCAAGGGTACCAAGGGAAGACGGCACTAAACTCTGTAAGTGCTTAAAGGTTACCTCACCCCTGAGCCCGGCACAGTGGTGCATGCCTGTAATCCCAGCA
This sequence comes from Chinchilla lanigera, assembly GCF_000276665.1. NCBI lineage: Eukaryota > Metazoa > Chordata > Mammalia > Rodentia > Chinchillidae > Chinchilla > Chinchilla lanigera. The sequence continues at coordinate 3,713,981 of NW_004955465.1, read as the reverse complement.
GTCAGGAGGCTGAGGCAAGGGGATTGGAGTTTAAGGCCTGCCCAGACTATATAGCAAGACCTCTGTTGCAAAACAGGTGGGGGGTGTTAATTACACCATATCTTCAAGAGTTTAAGTCGTTGTTCAAGTTATACAAGGAGTTAACCACAAAGATTTGAAGTCCTGTCTAACTTCAGAGCCTGTTATAATGTAGTAAACAGCTTCATACACAGATGTCTCTGCACTTTAAAAATAATTTCATTATCTGGAAGGTATTGGTTTAACTGCAGAAGAGAATGGTAACTATGGTGGCTTTTCCTGCACGTCACCAAGCTCATTTTCTACCTTTGTCCCGGTTTCCAGCACCACCATTAAATTGTGAGAAACCACCAGGCAGGGTGGTGCATGCCTGTAATTCTAGCACTCTGGGAGGCTGAGGCAGGAGTTTCGCAGGTTTAAGTCCAGCATGGGTAGTTTAGCAAGATCCTGCCTCAAAATAAAAAATAAGGAGGGATAGGGGTGTAGCTCAGTGCTGAGGCCCTGGATTTAATCTGCAGTGCTTAAAAATAAATAAATAAAATTGTGAGAAACCTTTCAATACCCTCTTGCCAGCACTGCCTCCTTCACATTTGAAAACAATATCCCTTACTTACTTAATGAGTGAAAAGTGGAACTTGTTACCGCAGATCAACCTCCCAAAGTGAGGACCAAGGCGTGTGAGAATAAGAAGAAGCTGAGTCAGTATAAATAAAGCTTGTATTTCAAAGGATCAGGTTCATTTATTTAACAGACACAGTTATTTGACCAATAAAGGTTGGGCCCCAAGGAAAACAATTCCTGGTTACTCTGCGGACTTAATCTCAAAAGTTTTGTTTTCATAAGCCTATGAAGAGCAAATAGAAGAAATGGATTTTATAGTTCAGAGTGTTTTTTCTGATAACATTGGCAGGCTTCTTCTTGTCCCATCCTAGAGAGAATGAAAAATAGGCTCTTCTAGGGTACTTGTGGACTGAGGGTAGACTCACGTACCCATCTCCCCCATAACTGCCCTCCTAGCACTGACAAACAGGAGAGAAGATCACAACCGCAACAACAATAGAACCAAGTCCTGCTGGTTGTGGCAGTGCACTCCTGTAATCCCATCACTCAGGATGCTGAGGCAGGAGGACCACTGTGAATTCAAGGCCAGCCTGGACTACCCAGCAAGACCCTGTCTCAGAACCCCCCCACCAAAAAAGAGAGAGAGAACTGAGTCCAGAATTCACTGTAGTGGTTTCTTAACTACTAGAAATGAAACCAGACTGGACGGCAACATACAATAAACAAGTAAACTGCAGCCTAAGTATTGTTTGGTGAAACTTCTGTTCATTCGCATGTGTGCGAGACAGAGACAGATGATGCAATCTGGTTCCCTGTGGGTTGCCGTCTCCGCTGTAAACCACTGGCCAACCCGCCTACATCACTGGAGAGTGGGTCTTGGGAGTAAAGATGCCCAGCTGGTGTCTGGCAGGGCTAGCACGAGAACAAAGTTCCTCATCCCCAGGCCAGCCTCCGTGCCCTCCGGCGTGGCCTGAGACCAGTCTTGGAGGGAAAGGGGAAACATGCTTTCTCCTGGCTTCTGAGGAGCGGAGGGAGCAAGCAGAGCTTGGCACAGGGGTTGATGGCTTTCGGTCTGCGTGGATCTTTTATCCCACACTTGGATAGCAACGGTCCAGGCCCACAGTCCCGGCCCAATCCTGCCAGAGCTTTCTGTGCAGCGGGATTCTTTGTAAAAAGACAGCAAAGTAGAATTCACCTTGGTTTACGTTTGCCTCCCTCCCCTTCCACTTTGAGCTTTTCTTCTGGGAAGGTGCTAGCCATGGAAATAGTGGGCAGCTTCACCCCAGAGCTGCCTCTCCAGTACTTTTTGTTTGCTTGTTGTTGGTACTGGGAATTGAACTCAGGACCTTGTGCTTGCCAGGCAGGCACTTGTGCTGCTGAGCTATATCCCCAGCCCATCCAATCCTTTTTTATTTTTTGAGACAGAATTTTCCTGAGGTGCTCATTTGGGACTCAAACTTGGGATTCTCATGCCTCAGCCTACCTCAATGCTGAGATTATAGGTTTGTGCTACTGCAGCTGGCTAATAAATGTAATATTTTTATGCCCAAATATGGCTAATATTTAGACGTAGATGTGTTTGAGATCTGTCATCAAATAGAAAGCACAGAAGTTGAGATTTGGAATTTCAGTAGCCCGAGGTCAGAAGATGTATGTTTATTTGAAAGATAGGGGGTCATTAATTATTAATGTCACACTCTTTTCTCTGGAATAATAGGTCTTTCTGAGTAAGTTTGAGGTGATCAGTATTAATGAAAATGAAAGAGGAAGAAAAATGTCCTTTCAAAAATATAGTCACTTAAAGATTATGAGGTTTTGTCATGGAAATATTTTATTCACATTCTTCTGATGTAGTAATTTAATCTAAATACTCATAAATGCTGCACACACCAGCTAGTCTTGTTGATACAAGTAAAATAAACTAAATTCTTTTCCAGGCCTCTGTCCCCTGACCTCAACTTAACCAAGCCAAATTTCAATCTTTTTAACCTGTGTTAAGAGTAAAACAAGGCCGGGGGTAGTGGGGCACGCCTGTAATCCTAGCACTCGAGAGGCTGAGGCAGGAGGATCGTTGTGAGTTCGAAACCAGCCTGGGCTACAAAGTGAGCACAAGGCGAGCCTGAACTACATAGCGAGACCCTGCCTCAAAAAGACAAAAAAAGGAAAAAAACAAAATATAAAAAAAAGAGTAAAACAAGGACTCTTCCTTTTAGATAGGCAGACACTAAAAGACTGTTCAAGTATACAAGATAAAGCAATAAGTTATGTTACTTTAAAGTGTTTTTGCTGAATACTTTTCCTGACTACAAGAAAAGACTCCGTTGCCTTCAGAGCTGGGGTTAAAGATCCCTGCTATTTATAGGAAAGACTGGTAAAATTTAATTTTAGTTGGGAAACTTGGGTACAATTCCAGATTTAGATCATCACACAATTCTCATGTGACCACAGGGCAAAAGAATAGAGCTGCTTTTCTTCTGAACATGCATGTGGTCTTATGAATGTTTTGTAAAGAGGCAAAGGTCTTTGAAAGAAGTGAAGAGCGACTGGGCATGTAAAAGTATTGGTCTTGTCCAAATTTCTTTTTTTATTGGAAAAAGTACCAACATACTCAAGTAATCTTTTTCTTGCCAGTATGTGAATTGGCTTCTATTATTTGCTCCTTTAACAAATTACCACCAACTTATTTGCACAACCTACGTGTCGTGCCGTACAGTGCTGAGCTTAGGAGTCTGACACGGGCCCTTGGACTGCACTGAACCCCGAATTCTAGTTCAGAGAATTCTCCCTGTCTGGAGCTCAGTGGATGAACAACCTCCATTCCCCCATGCCCTGAAATGTGGCAGATTCTCGGGGTCCAGGGATCAGCGTGGGGCACCTCTGTCCACAAGTGTGTGTGTCTGGGGGTGGGGACATTATCTGCCTGCTACTGTGTGTCGTTCCAGTGTTAAGAGAATCATCCCAAAGAGGCCTGTTGCAGTTTGAGTCTAGACATCTGTGTACTGTCGTCACCTCCGATAGGTTCCGATTCCATTACTCACTTGGGAAAAGCACAGCAGCTCTTATGAGGCAAAGGATTCCTCTTTTAGTTGCCCTGATATTCCCTTATATAGCACTCCTTTGCCAGTAATGATTTTTGTCATTATCTTGTTATAACTACCCTGTATGTCCAGGCCCATGCCTGTAGTCTCAGCAATCTAGAAAGCTGAGGTTGGGGGATCACAAGTGTGAGCCCAGCCTGGTGCAGTTTAGTACTTTAGAGACATCCTGTCCTCACAATACAAAATTTGCAAAGGGCTCACAACGTAGCCAAGTGCTGACGCTCTGAGTTCAATCTCTAGTAGTGCAGACAAATAATACCAAACAAAAACTGTCCTGTATGGCTAAGTGGACCTTAACCTCTGTGACCTACCCAAAATTTATCAAGCTGGAGAGGGCTGCAATGGCCTAGCCTTGTGTCTCAAGTCGGGTGATTTTTTTTCCCCCCTTCCCCTGTGGCAGTGTCTGCTGGGATTTTGGTTGTCACAGCTGGGGGATGGTGCTATTAGTATCTAGTGGGTAGAGACCCGGGAGTGCCACCAGCTACCCTGCAGTACACACGGCAGCCCCCTCCGCACAGAACTGCCCATCCCAAAGCAGTGCCGAGGTGGAGAGACCCTCACTTGGAAACATGGCAGAGGAAGGCACCCCCTCCCCATCTTGTTTGTTTTTCAGGTTCATTCTTTACACCTCAAAGAATTAGATATTGCCGGGCATGGTGGCACACACCTATAATCCCAGCACTCGGGAGTCTGAGGCAGGAGGATTGTTGCAAGTTTGAGACCAGCCTGGGTTACAAAGTGAGCTCAAGACCAGCCTGAACTACATAGCGAACTACATGTCTCAAAAAGACCAAAAAAAAAAAAAAGAATTAGATATTATACTAATTAGCTATAATAACTAATTAGTGATTTAATATTAGTATGCTGATTAGAATTGGATTCATATATTGATTGAATTAGATGTTACATCATTCAGGTAATGAGTCAGCAAATAATGTATGCGCAAATGATCAATTGGAGCTTGGCATGGTGGCACATACCTATAGTTCAAGCTACTTGGGAGGCTGAGGCAGGAGGATCACTAGAGCCCAGGCTAGCCTGGGCAACACGGCATGACCCTATCTCAAAAAACCAAAACAAAACAAAAACCACAAGATCAAATGGAGGAAAGAAGATATGTGGACTGCTGCACTCTAGTCTGTGTGAAGTGCGACGGGTATGTCCTAAAAGAGAAGCAGCGCTTTCAGGCTTCCTGGGTGGAGCCGTTGTCTCCCATCCTGATCCTCATCTCTTCTTTATCAATGGCACAGGTGTCCCTGGCTCTATGCCCAATGCATCCTGGACTGGAAACCTCCGAGCTGTGAAGTGGATCGACATGGAAGATAAACACGGAGGCTGCCACGGTGAGGCACTGATTTCATGCTTTCAAGCCATGCCATTCGGTGTCTGTCTGAGGGCAGCTCCGCCACCCGGGGCATCACGGGGAGAGAACCGTGACCGGGTTTAGCCTGCCGCCGTCTCCATTCTCTCCCTTGGTAGCTCCTCTGCGAGGCGGGTAAGGCGAGGGTAGACTGGGCTGGCGTTGTTATGTCTGGGATTCATGGCTGACTGCTCCAGCGAGGTCTTAGTTTCAGGGAAACAGTAGTTCCCACAAAGAGAGGACAGGCTCCAAGACCTAGTCTCTTCACGGCAAGTTTAAGTATCTCACAGACATTCTCCAGCTTTGAATTACCTAGGGACTAGCAGAAGTCGTTTCAAATTATAATACTACTTCCTTCTGGCTACTGTCCACTCTCTCACGTGTTAGCCCTCAAACCCCTTTGGGGGTGGAGCTGTAAGGAGAGGTCTTGTTCTCCCCACCGAGCACCCTGGGTCCTCGTCCCTCACGCCAGCCTGTGCTTCCGCTGGGATAGGACTGGAGAGCTGCGGGAGTGCGGGCACGATGCTGTGTGACACTAGGGAGAGAGGGCCCTCTTCCACATGGGCAAGACCTGGAAGCCCTGGGACATTTCCATGTCCGTAGCGTACTGTGGAGTAGGACTGACAGCGGTCCTGGCACTCTTTCTGTGCCAAGTCTTTCCGGGCACACAGTGGGCATGGCCCGTGCATTAGGCTGCTGAAGCTGCCATCACAACGCAGCAGACAGGAGTCGGTGTTCTCCGGGTTCTGGAGGCTGGAAGGCCACGGCCAAGCATCCGCATAGCGGCTTCTTTCTGAGGCTTCACCTTTGGATTGCAAATGGCCGTCTTCTCCCCAGTCCTCACGTGGTCCTTCCACTGTCTGTATCCTGATGCCTCTTCTCGTAAGGACTCCCCCTCATTGCCCCCTCTTACCTTAATTACCAGTTTAACCACCCTACGTCCGCTCTGGGGTGCTGGGCATTAGGAGTCTGGGGATTTGGAGGGGCACGCGGCAGAGCCCATAACAGCTTGCAGCAAACCTGCTCCGTGATTGAGTGAGTGAGAACGTGGCGATTTTGCCTTCTCTGCCTGTGGTGAAAAAGCTTTGCTCCCATTCTCCAGCCTGGCGCTTCACTCACTCCTTTGTCTCATCTGCACCTGTTCCCAGTGGGAACTCCAGCTTTCTACTTCTCTGCAGCTCCCTGTTACCCCTGGCCTCTTTCGCATGCCTGACGCTGGTGCTAGAGGACATCACCATGACTAGGGCCCCGGAGCGCCCACCGCACCAGGAGATACTTCCGCAGTCTCCGTGCCCAGGCCCCATCCCACTAGAGGGGGAGCCCGGAGGCCCCGCAGGCCTGTGTTTTTGTGGGGACCCTGACTGATCACTGACAGGTGGGGGTCACGAGAGTTGGCTTTTGCGAGGAACCTACCTAAGTGTGCAGTCTGAAGCCCAAGCCTCCGGTTTTTCTTTCGTTGCCTACCCTGCCAATGCGTGCCTATAAGCTTACAGTTAAGGGCACAGAGATTTCCCTCCAGATCACTGTGCAGGAGAAAGAAAATGCAAAACCCACAGGCCGCAGAGCCCTGTGGGCAACGCAGTGACCCAGTAACACACACGCCCCCACCTGCCCGGGTTAGGTCGTGTTAGTGCTGCAGTCTTGTGGATTTTCAATCCTGCGAAGTACTGCAGACTTGATCAGTTAAAACAGCTTTGTCATTTGACTCTGGTAAAAAATCTCCAAGGACTCGCCACATCCAAAGGGTGAAAGGTTGAAGCCTTCCTTCCCTGTCAGTCTCCCAGGGTTCTGTCATGTGCCAGGGAGAGCCGCGGGGAGTGGTTCCAACTTCCTGCCGGCCCCATAGTCCTTATTCCAGCAGGAAACTCACCTCTGCACTCTTTCCTTCAGTCCACCCAAAACTTTGTCCCTTCTCCCCATGTCCCCAGTTCTGCCAATCCGTGAATTCTCCACCCACCTTCTCCATCTTTTTATTTAACAATTGTTAACTTAAAACACCCAGGACTTACCAGCCCTTGCCGCGGATGGGAAGAATGCAGGTGTGAATTAAATGCTCTGAAATCCTACCCCAGGGATGACCGTCTAGGCTGAGTACAAAGCAGAGAGAGCCTGAGCAAAATGATTTTCCTGCGCCGCAGCGATACGAGTTCCCAAGGAGATTACATGAGGAAGAGGGCGAGGCGGTCGGGGAAAGCCTCACCGAGGAGGCGGCCATGAAGCAGAGACTGGGGTTGCGCGCAGGGGGCCTGGGTTCCGGGCTGCAGCGTGGTCCGATTCGGGTGCTGGGCCCGGAGCCCACGTGGCCGGAGCGACTGACCCAGGGCACCCCGGGGAGAGGCGGGCCCAGCAGGGCAATGAATGAGCCGAGTCTGGAGGCTGGGGTGCCACTGTTCACGTCTGGAGCCGGGCGACGCGGCCGTGAGTGCCGTCTGGCCGTGCTGGCGGGCTGAGAGGGAAGCGGGGGAGCCCCCTCTGGGGGGCCCCATTCAGATCAGAAGCCGGGAGTGACTTGGTCCGGGGTGAGAGGGCTCAGATTGCGTTCACAGCACATTTTAGAGGTGGGAAAACGGGGCAGCGCCCGGGGCACTGAAGAGTGTGGCAGACTTCGAGGCGGGGGTCTTAGGGGCAGGTGACCATCAGGGCTGAGGTCAGGGATGCGCATCCCACGCCGAAGGGGAGACACAGCGTCCTCTCTGATTCTCGCCGCTAACACCTGGATTGCCTGGTGACACCTGTTACGCTGCATGCTTGCGTTATTGCTGTTGTTACTGGTTGAGATAGGATCTCAGTATGCAGTCCAGGCTGTCCTCGAACTCACGGCAGGCTTCCTGCCTCACCCTCCCGAGTGCCGGGGTTGCAGGTGCCATCGCACCCAGCCGCCTTGTGTACCTCTCGACCTCCGAAGCAGAGTTTAGGCTCCTCGGGGCCGGGATGCCGGAACCTTATTCCACGGGAGTCTCAGCACACTTGGCACAGGTCTCCCAGTCAGGTCAGTCGTACCTGCCTGACTCCCCACCCTGACTTCTGAACACAAGCGTGTTCTGACTGTTTTTGTTCTCCCTTGCAGGCCACTATGTACACGGCATTTGTATCTATGGAAACGGAGACTTAAAGTGGCTGATGAATTCGCCCAGCCTGTTCGCTAACAAGTTTGAGCTCCATACCTACCCCCTCACTGTGGAGTGCCTGGAACTGAGGCTTCGGGAGAGAACCCTTAATCAGAGTGAAACTGCCATACAACCCAGCTGGTACTTCTGACGGCAGCAGCTCAGGCCTGAAGGGAAACTGCAGCTGGCAGGAGGAGCCTGGCTCTGCGGGAGACTTTTGCCTGGGCGATGTTCAGGGTCACAAGACTACGGGAGTGATTTCAGGCCTGGCACCGTAATTAGACTCGAAATACCCACTGGACGCTGTGAAGGATGCCGGTAGCTGTGTGGAGCAGTCCTGGCACTTTGGCCGGTCTGGCAGTTTCTTGGTGCCCCCTCTGGGTTAGGCGTTGTTCTGATCAGTGGTAAACTGAAATGTCACCTGATCATTGCACAAGATGTGCCTCGTAGTAATATGTCCCAGAGGAGAGAGAATGGTAGGTCACACTGCAGGAACATGGGAATTGAGTTTCTTTGGAAAAGGACTTCGAGGACACATCAGCAGCCTCTACCCCGGCTTACGCACACACAGGCAGAGGCTGACTCCCTTCCGTAGGGCAGATCTCTTTCCCAAGGTCCAACACTAGCGCGTCACTCCGCCTGGGTCGGGAGCTGTGTGTGCAGTTAAACCACTAAAAAACAAGAGACGGCAGCCACCGCTGCTGCCACTGCTGCTGCAAGGAAAAGACCTCCGCAACACAAAACAACTCTGCTGAATGTGCAAGGCTGATTTTCTTCCGTGCTGCCTTTCCAGAGAGCTGAGAAGCCCCCCGAGGATGAAGCTGCCTTGCCAGCAGGCGGCACATGTCCAGCTTGGAGTCAGGGACGCCTTAAAGCGAACAACTTCTCTGACTCCTCCCCCAGTGTTACTCTCCTAGCAAAAGAGAGACCAGACCCACTCCGCAAGGCTTCGCCACGGAAGTCATCCTCTGAGCAGCTTGATGAGCCCACGCTGAGGGTGCCTCCTTCTGAGAGTTCCCGTTGCGGGCAAGCCCCTGCCCCTCACCCCCACTCACTCATTCAGCCCACGTCCAATACATGTGGAGGGCCTGGGGTCCTCTGGATGTGTGCCAGGACGCGAAGGAAAGCAAGACAGAAGCTTTCACTCTGCAGCTCTTGGAAATGAAGCTGGGTGTGATCTTAGCTCGTTGGGAGGCTGAGATGAGAGGATGCCCTGAGTCTTTACCCCAGGGCCACACACACACACACACACACACACACACACGGCACATCTCTTGGGAGTCCTATTAACATTGGGTAGCCTGCTGTGGAGAATCTTACGAAGTGATTGTATTTAACGCATTCGTAAGTGTGATCATATATTGTGATTTCAGACGAAGGAGAGGGGTTCTCACCAGGTGAGAGTTACATCAGATTATTCAGGAGGAAGTGGCAGGGAGGAGACAGCCTCTCTCAGCCTGCTGCATTCTAGCTATTCCGCTGGCTTCCTCTTCCTCATTCCATTCAGACCTCGCAAAGGTCTCACACGGTTCTTGCAGTCACCCCTGTTTTGCAGATGAAGCAACTGAGGCTTAGAGAGATTGACATGCATCAGGGAGCTAATTCTCTGGCTGAGAATTGGATACTCTTACTGGTCTTCTCAGTTCATTTCCTGAGGTGGAGTATCGAGAGAAGGTGAAATAAAGCCATATTTAATATAACAGAGCAGGTAGATCTTAAGAATGGTCTCAGTGTTAATATTGAGAAAAAGTCCTGGCACCTCAGAAAAATGTGAAGTCTACTTTAGTATTCCTCTAGTCCCGAGCTCCTGAATATTTATTTATTCTAATGAGAAGCACATAGCATAACTGATGATACATTTAATTAACACAGTTTTATTTTTTCTATGATTGTACCTGTTGAATGTTAATCATATTTAAAGGGAAAGACTTTGATGTAAAACTTTTTCCTGCTGCTGGAGAAAGGGGAATTGCATGGGGGATGGAAGGGTGGAAGGGTAGAGCGTGCGGTCCAGGCCAGGGGTGAAGGCTAATAGCTGTCTCTTTTCAGCTAATGATTTGAATGACCGTGCCTGGGAAGAGGAACTATTTTACACTGGATCTTTCTCATGTAGCATGAGAAATTTTTCTGGAACAGAAGATGTTTACATGTCTGTCGGCCATCTCTGTGTAGCTTACGTCCTCGTCGTATGAAGAGTGGAGTGTTTGGACTGGTGGAGTGTTTGCCCGCCAGCCCACGTCCTGTCCTGAAACTACTGTAGCCACCTTTGTTTTTGGTGATGTTCTGGTCCCCTCCCCTCAAATAAATTAATACCTTGTTTTTCCACTTTGGGGGCTATTGTGCATGCTTATTCGATGGTTGGTTACAATCTGCAAAAGAACATGTTACACAGCAATTCCCCCAGCATGATAAAAAGAAAAGGGGTTAGGGTGTAGCTCAGTGGTAGAGCACATGCCTAGCATGCACAGGGCTCTGGGTTTGATTCCCAGCACTGCAAAAAGAAAAGACAGTGCATCCATCCATGCATACCCTTCTGACAATCCCACTCACTGGGAAGAATTAAACTTTCCCTTGTGGTAGTTGGGGAGAGAAATGGGGAGTGACAGAGAAGAGAGTGAAGCAGAAGATCAGTATTGTTTAAAGTATGTACAACTATTTTAAGAATTGGCGCAAGAATAAGTTTGGGTTTTTTTTTCTGGTACCAGGAATCGAACTCACGACCTTGCACTTGCCAGGCAGGTGCTGTGCCACTGAGCTATATCCCTGGCCCAGGAATAAGTTAATATTTTCCTGACTTATATTCATTCTTTTGCTTGAAGATACAGTTCAGGAAAATAATTCATGTTAAAATTATCATAATTATTTATCAAATGCTAAAGCATTTGAACAGCAGCACTTCAGCTAAAAGTTTGTTAAATAAGTACTGTCTCCAGTGAGCACATGGAGACTTATAACTAGGGCTTCTTACACACCATTTAAAAAAAAAAAATTCTTTTTTTTGAGACAGGTCTCACTATGCAGTTCAGGCTGGCCTTGAGCTCACTTTGTAGCCCCGGCTGGTCTCACACTCGGCAATGATCCTCCTGCCTCAGCCTCCTGAGTGCTGGGATTACAGGTGTGTGCCACCACGCCCAGCCTTACACACCATTTTTAAATGAAAAAAATATTTTTTTTTTTTTTGAGACAGGATCTCACTATGTAGCCCAGGCTACCCTCGAACTTGCAGTGATTCTCCTGCCTCAGCCTCCCAGTGCTAGGATTACAGGTGTGTGCCACCATGCCCGGTTTATTGAAAAGTATTCAAACTATAAAAGCAATAAAAAATTCAAACTATAAAAGTAATAAAAATATATGCTCATAGGATGGAAAGATACAAAATCTAGAGTAAAAGTGAAATGATACAGAACATACGATAAAAAGGAAGGCTGGAGTATAGCTCAGTGCCAAGCACTTGCTTAGCACCCTTACAAAGGGGGAGGTAATGACTATGGTTCTCAGAGGTAGTAGCTTCCAGGCTGTATCTTCCTAGGTACCTTGTCAGTGTAGTGACACGGTATATGCATACATCTTACAGCAGTGCTGTCCAGTAGAATTTCTACCATGGTGAAAATGTTTTTGCGTCTGTACTACCTATATGGTAATCGCATGCATCGAGCACTTGAAATGAAGCTAGTGTCTTTCAGCATGATTGAGAAATGTTATTATTATTTAGCTTTAGTTACTTTACCAGCCACACGTGACTATTAGTACTGGATGGCATAGCCCTGTAGTAGACATCAGTTATGCCTATGTGTTTATGTGGAAATACACGCACTAGCATTTTTTTTCAAGGTGAGAAAGCTACATGGATACATAATATAAATATTTTTTTGCAACGTGTTATTTTGGACTTGGACCTTTTTTTTCCCCTTGCTACTGAGGACTGAACCCAGGGCCTTCACACTGAGCTGCACCCTTGGCCCTTTGTCTTTTATTTTGATTCATATCTTCTTTTTTGTTTGTTTGTTTGTTTTTTGTTTTTTTTTTCTGGTACCGGGAATCGAACTCACAACGTTGTGCTTGCCAGGCAAGCGCTGTGCCACTGAGCTAAATCCCCAGCCCCTGTCTTTTATTTTGAGATGGCCCAAGTCACTAAGTTATCCAGGCTGGGCTTGAGCCAGCAATCCTCTTGCCTCAGCCTTCTGAAGTGCGAGGTTACGGGCATGCACCACCATCCCTGGCTATTTTAGACCTTTTGAAAATACACTTTTTATTTTAGAATAGCTAGAAGAAAATGCAGAGATAATACCCGTATTTAGTTCCCCCTATTAATATTACATTAGTACTGTACACTAGTTACAATTAATGATCCAATGTTGACATTGTTATTGACTAAACTTCATCCCTGAGATTTCCTTACTTTGCACCCCTCCCCCTCAGTTCCAGGAGCCCGTGTTAGGCTTAACTGTCATCATTTCCACAGGCTTCTGGTGTTGACGACAGCAATTTTGTGGAACATTGATCACACACTTTGCAAAATGCTCTCAAATTCATTTTGCCTGATGTTTCTCTCAGTTCAGCTGGATTTGGGGCTTAAGGAAAGAACACTGCTTCACTCAGGAGCCGTTTCTGGCACACCGTGTCCAGGCTCCATGCTGTCAGCTTACCTCCATGAAGGTTGACCTGCACCACCCGGCTGCGCTAGTGTTTGCCCCATCCTGCTCCTGTGTTATGAGTGACACCTTTCTGACCTCTGCACATCAGTCTTTGGACGGAAGTCACGATCAGTAGGGTTACTACTGCAGGGGTGGGGAATTACGCCGTACCTCTTTTAGAGGAGAGCATGATACAAATTATTTGCAATCCTCTATACAGATTTGTCTCCTTGCCCCATTTTAAGTTTTTATTCAGGCAATTATTTAAATCAGTATGGCTGAGATATTTCTTTCATACTTTGGATAATGATCCAATACTGGTCAATCCATTTATCCTGGTGACCAGAGCCTCAGACCCCACAGTTGAGGGTCTGGTCTCCTCCCTGGGTAAGTCATCCAGACCATGTGTGCCCGCAAAGGAGCAGGGGCTCCGAGCCAGGGATAGGAGGAGGAGGTGCTGGGACTTCGAACCTCCACACCAGCTGCAAAGTACGGGCTGTAGGCCTTCCTGCTCATTCCCTTCTATGTGTGTTCCCCAAGATTCTGACAGCTCTTGGAGAAGCTGCTCCCCAAACGTACACAAAGAAATGGATGTAAAACCTCAGTCAGCCTGAACTGCATAGCGAGACCCGTCTCAAAAAGACAAGAAAAAAAAAAATCTTTCAGTATGGACTGCAGTGGATGTGGCAGTTCGGTGTGCTTCACTGACACGGTTGTTCTGCGCAAGTCTTTCACGTGTCGCGTTATACTTACTGCCATGCGTTTTTACAGGGTGTGTGCGCGCGCACGTGCGTGTGGCGTGCGCGTGCCTGCTCGGAGGAACTTCTTGTTACGAACACTTCGTTAATTTAAAGGAAAGCAACTGATTTGGTTATTACATGTGGGCACCTTATTGCACGTTTTCATCATTTCAAATAGTTTCCCATGGGGCTGGGGATTTAGCTCAGTGGCACAGCGCCTGCCTGGCAAGCGCAAGGTTGTGAGTTCGATTCCTGGTACCAGAAGAAAAAAACAAAAAACAAACGAAAAACCAATAGTTTCCCATGTGGTACATGTCACATTCTCTGGTATTTATCTGTACATAACAGTTTCGCTTCTTTCTCAATATTAAGTCATCCCTCGCTATCTCGTATTGATAGAAATTTGCAATGAGATTCTGAAAGGCAGCAGGGGCAGCCCCTCCTCTTGTGCTCCCTACATTAAAGGGAACGTTAAGTGAGCGTGTGTGGTGGAGATTTGATGTAAGTATTGGGAAATCTACTTCACTGCTTTAAAAATAAGAATGCCAAAAAAATAATTATTTTAAATTGTAAAAAATCCCAGGTGCTATGTCGTTTTTGTTGCCTGATGGAAATATGGGTAATTTGAGTTTTATAAAAAAAATTTTTTTCGGGGGCCGGGAGTATAGCTCAAGGGCATAAGTGCCTGCCTGGCAAGTGCAAGGTCCTGAGTTCGATTCCCAGTACCACAAAAAAAATTTTTTTCTTTCCACATATTCCTTCAAAAGGTGAGGGAAAAGGTTGCTCCTCTTCCTTTTTGTTTTTGGTTTTTCCCCGGTACCAGGAACCGAACTCACGACCTTGCGCTTGTCAGGCAGGCGCTTTGCCGCTGAGCTAAATCCCCAGCCCCCCTTTTTTTTAAACAGCTGGAATTTGGTAGGGTAGCATCTGTCTAGTGAGATACTGGAGCACAAACGTGGGTGTATAAACCCTTGGGTTTGGAGGAGACTAAGGCTCTTATTAAAAGTGTTCCCTTTTCTGACCAGCGTGGTCTAAGGTGAGAGGGTCAGCCCAATTGGAGATGACGACTGTGGTCAGCTGTCTGTGAGGGCGGAGTTCTGACCTTGGAACTAGCATGTCTTTGAGAGCAGGAAGGTACAGGCGAAGCTGGCCATGCTTGCCTTTCCATGGTATATAGGTTTTGTGTTACTGTAATGGAAGACCTGATGCTGGGTCACCTTTTAAAGTGAAGAAGCTTACTTATAGTTTTAGAGGATTAAAGGTCAGCAGCCCCATATGGTGCCTCTGGTGAGGGCCTCCTGGTGGAGGGGGTCGCAGAGGGGGGGAATCTTACTGCAAGGTAGGAAGCCAGAGAGAGACTGGGGCCCCACCCTCTCCGAAGGCATTTCCTCAAATCGGTCTGGGGAGCTCCTACTAGGCCCCCACTTCTTGAAGTTCCCTCCACCTGTCACCTCACCACTGAGGTCCAAGCTTGCCACACACAGTCCTCAGGGAACAGGGCACAGCACACAAAGCCGCAGGCAGCCAGAGGGCAGGTCAACGCTCCGGGTCCTGCCTAAGGTCAGAAGGCTCCCCTGGCCTGGGGCAGGGCGCTGGGGGCTGTCAGATGCCTGAGGAGAACAATCCCCAGGAAGGACCATCCCAGGAAAGGAAGCAAAATTGAGAAATCCGCAGTCAGCATTAAGTGTCACGCTGCAAAAGCGAACCCCAGGCATAATACGATGAACAACCGAGGCTGCCGGGAGAGATCATCAACACGTGTGAGATTACAGCGAATCACGTCAAGTTCGGCCATTGCCTATAAGCCAGGTACAAATGCAGGTGGTTTAAAGTTTTGTTTTGAAATAATTTTAGACTTAGAAAAAAGTTGCGAATGCAATACAGAGTTCTCACAGATCCTTCCGCCCCTCCTCAGGCTGCTGTTGTACGTAGCCGAAGCTCAGAGGTCAAAACCAGCTTTGTATTCAGTTCAGCTCTAGCCGCGTGTTGAGCTGGGGCCAACGGACATTTAGCTTTGTCCAGGACAGACCTGACGGGCCAGGTGAGTCCCTGTAATATGCGGACACCACCTAGACCAGACGACAGCAGTGCTCTGACCTCAAGTCGGATTTCCTGCTGAAAGTTGTACTGTGCTGCTATGGCGCGAATATCTGTGTGCCTCCAGAAGTCACCTGCAGAAAGGGACCCAACCACCAGGGTGAGGCTGTTAGCCCTTTTAAGAGTCCTCAGGGCCACCACGTGTGAACACAGCAACGGGATACCATCTATGCACAAGGAGCCGGGGCCCCTGGTGTCCTCCTCCCACCGCCAACTGCCAGGGACACTTCTAAGTTCTGAGGCCCCGGTGCCTGGTATCGTCATCACAGCAGCCCTGACAGACTGACGGTGGAAGGGAAACCTCTGTACCTTCTCCATTTTGACTATGGAAAGGAGATAAAAGCAGAGAGGCAAGAGGAGAGCTGGAGCCACAGCACTAAGAAAGTGGCAGAGAAGACCACGTGGTTAAAATGTAACTTGTGACCTCGAAGGGCACTGGTTGAAAACTCTTGGGTCAGATTTATTTTTCTCGGATTCACTTCCTTGCTAATTAGATTTAATGGGTCACAGACACCCTGGTTCCTGCCGCATCTACACATTTAACCGCTGGTGCCTGGCACCTTCAGCCTCTCGCCTGCCGCAGCTCCCGGGCAGGGGAGGCCAGGTAAAGCCCTGCTGAGCATTGCCACGGTGGTGCCATGCTGCGGAGAGCTGTCCAATGAGACTCGCTAGGGAGCACCCAGCGCAGGAGAAGAAGCTTGAAGAATAACCACAGTAAGCGCAGGAAGGTCTTCGGGAATAACATGCAGAAAGCCGCAGTCACTTAAACATGAGATGGAGCTGTTTGAACATCACAGGAATATTTGAAACGTGGGGAATTTCCTCAAACACTGATGTGATTGCTTTGCGTGGAATTTTCCTGTATGGACATGTGATGGAGAGGCTTTTCTAAGCAGGGTAGAATCAGGGGGATAATGTCATCTGAAAAACTTTCACAGATACAAAACTGGAGGCAAGACCTAGAATTGTTTTTGTAGGGCTTGGGAACAGGAAGATTCCATTCACTCTTTTCCATATTTAGCTGGGTGTAGTGGCACATGCCTGTAATCCCAGCACTCAGGAGGCTGAGGCAGGAGGATTGCCATGAGTTCAAGGCCAGTGGATTGCTGTGAATTTGAAGCCAGCCTGAGCTTCATAGTAAATTCAAAACCAGCCTGAACTACATGGTGAGACTCTGTCTCAAAAAAAGGAAAATTTACAAACTATGCCAGGTTCTGGTTCTGGGCATGTAGCTTGTATTATGACTGCCAGGCCCTTATAAGCCTAACAGTTAATACTGGCTATATGCATGACAAAGTGTGTGTGTGTGTGTGTGTGTGTGTGTGTGTGTATTACAAGATTGAATACTGGCTATATGCATGACAAAGTGTGTATGTGTGTGTGTGTGTGTATTACAAGATTGAACTCAGGACCTTCATACTGAACTGTGTCCCCAGCTCATTTCTGAGACCTGCTTTCATTAAGTTGCCCAGCCTGAACTCAAACTTGTGATCCTCCTGCCTCAGCCTCCTAGAGTGCTGGAATTCCAGGTATGCAGCACCATCCCCAGTTTATTTTATACTTTAAACGCATGTTTAGGATATCTGACTCTTATCTGTACAAAGCCATGCATTTGCTTTAGATCACTGGCAAATACTTCAGCACTTCCTACCTGCCAGGCACTGAGCTGGCGATGAGCAAAGCCTCGCCTTTGTCTTCGCAAACTTTCTAGAACATTTTGATTTCTCCTCTCTGGGTGTGAAGGATTCTGACTGATCTATCCTTCGTATGTTTTGCTGGTTCTATTCCTGGAGCAAGTCAAACATGAGCTCTTCTTGCCATTAATTAAAAAAAGAAAGAAAAGATTGGCAGATCCTTTATCATCTAATTGGGTGGAAGGAAATCACAGACTGTATCAGCGAAGAAGCAGACTTGAGGCGGTGACTGAGCTCTGTGGAGAGCAGGGGCAAAAGGTGGGCGGCTGTGGGCGCGGGTCCCTCCGGATGAGGCTGCCGGGGAAGGAAGGCTGTCTCGAAGATCTTCACAATGTCGTAACCTTTTCTTTGAGGTACTGAGGGCTGAACCCAAGCCCTCGTGCACACTCGGCAAGCGCTCTGCCTCCCAGCTATATCCTGAGTCCTACTTTTGTTCCATGTGTAAGAGCACATTAACTTCTACAAAACACTGGGGTTCTTATGTCTTTTTCATACACAAATACAACATATTTTGTTCATATCTATGCTCCACCCTTAACCTCCCCTCATACAGATCTCCCTTAGTCCTCCATAAGAGTCTCTCTTTCTACTTCCACAGCATCTTTTCTTCTCTCTCTCTCTTGCTGTCTCTCTGTCTCTGTCTCTGTCTTTGTCTCTCTCTCTCTCTTTCATCCACATATGCACGTAATGCTTATCTTTCTGAGTCTGGCTTATTTTACTGAACATAATGATCTCCAGTTCCACCTGTTTCCTACAAATGATATAATTCTGTTCTTCTTTGTGGCTGAATAGTACTCCACTCTGTATGTATACCACATTTTCTTTATCCATTCATCCACTAATAAGCACCTGGGCTGGTTCCATATCTTGACTATTGTGAACTGTGCCACAGTAAATACGGCTATGTAGGTGAAGGTAGCTCTGTTTCTAGTTTTCTGAGGAGATATTTTGAGACTGTACAATCTCCATCTATAAGTGATTTCAAAAACTATAGCCAGAGATTAGGGAATTGCCTTTATCAGTGCATTTTTGGCCTTCGTAAAAATTCAGCCAATCAGAGGCTCCTTGGAGAAAAAGCTGGTTCTTGAGTTTGGGCAGAGAAAACAGGAAATAAACCTACAAACTGCCCTGCCAGTGGGAGAGTGATGAGTGATGAGAACATAAATCTAGGTCACTTTGAGCATCAAAATAAATGACAGCAACAGATTTTAATCCAATTACAAAAACTGTGAATACACGTTACATGCACATATAAACACACATACGCAAGCTGTTAAATAAAACTTATAACAGACTATTAACTTGGATTGAGCTTTTGCTCTAGGCACCAAAAGACCAAATAGTTAATTAAAAGAACAAACAGCCTCATTAAATCAACCATGATTCTCTACTTAGGGGTCCAGCAAACTTTCTGTGAAAGGTCAGAGGCTAAATGTTTTTGATTTTGTGGGTCACGTGGCTTCTGTTGCAGTTATTCCCCTCTGCTGTTAGAGCTGCAGATAGTGTGTGAACATGGCTATGTCCTAATAAAACTTTATTGATACCCTGAGAGCTGCAGACAATGTGTGAACATGCCTGCATCCTAATAAAACTTTATTGATACCCTGGCTGTAGAACGTGGGTCCTAGCACTAAATAGTCCTTCCTCTCCAATATCAATATAAGTCTAAGCCTGAGGAGGTGAGAGTGAATTATCAGCCTAGTGGGGATGCCAAGGCTGTTCCATCCACCCACTCCCCCGAGCCAAGGGGGCCAAGAGAATTGCTTGAAAAAAACAAGAAACTGTGAACAAAAAGAAGACTGGTGTCTGCTCCTCTGGTTAGATTTTTGCCTAAGAAGCAAGTACATGGCTCTCCACTCATCCAGGCAAACAAGGAAGCAAGCTGGAGAAAGAGGGAGGGTTAGAGTGGAGAGAGAGAAGCTGGACTGTTTGGTGCAACAAAGACATGTGAGATTCTCCAGGCCCCAGGGGACACAGTAGAAGGAAACTGGACTTGGTTAGTTCTGTCCTGATTGTGCCAGAGGGCTTGGGGCCAGGCCACAGGATTAACCGGTCAGTTGTGGAAGAGTCTCAGCTCCCAGGTCAGAGAATTTGGACAGGAGGCAGGCTGCCAGGCGTGCCTAGGGATATATGGGGTGGGGAGACAGGCAGAGACAGACAGACAGACAGAGACAGACAGAAACAGAAAGGAGGGAGGGAGAGGGAAGGGGGAGAGAGACAAACAGAGACAGAGGCAGACAGAGAAACTGACACAGAGGCAGAGAGTGAGACAGAGAGACAGATAGACATAGACAGACAAACAGAGAGGAAGAAAGACAGAAGCAGTATTCACAGTAGGTGTCCACAGCCAGTTGGCGTGGGAAAGTGAAGCAGCCACAACCAACAGCCAGAGTATTATCATATTTACCTATTCCTTAGAAGAGAGAAGGCAGAAATGTCCCAGAGGGAAGCCACATGCGCCCTCCCCTCAGCACCACGCACTCAAAGGTGGGCTGCGGGCAGCGGGAGTAGAAGGGTGTACCTCCCCCACCCTACACTCCCTTCACTCCAGGAACTCAGTCAGGGGCAGAGGAAGGAAGCGTTATATTGGAATGAGAGCCAAGCATGGCAGCCTAGTAATCGCAGTTTTTCTCGAAGGCTGAGGCAGAAGGATTGCAAGTTGGAGCCCAGCCTGGGCAACTTGGTGACTTAGCAAAGCCATGTCTCGAAATAAAAAGATAAAAAAAGGGCTGGGGATGTCATGTGATTTAGTACAAAGGTCCTGCATTTAATCCTCAGTATCACTACTATGACTACTACTACTGCTGCTAATAACATCAACAAATAACAAAGCAGCGGGTCTTTTAATTATTGAAGATGTTTTGGGAGCTATAGAACCTGCTCCAGGTCCTATTAAGTAATCTGCCACAAGGAAGAAAAGGAAGGGCTGGGGATTTAGCTCAGCGGCAAAGCGCCTGCCTGGCAAGCGCAAGGTCGTGAGTTCGGTTCCTGGTACCGGAGAAAAACCAAAACCAAAAAAAAAAAAAAAAATTAATAAAAAAGGAAGAAAAGGAAGATATAAAACAATATATCTGTAGGCCGGGATTGCTAGCAGGAAAGAGTATTCCTATTTCTTGAGGTGAAACTGCTTGAAAATATAGTAATAGTCACGAATCTGGAGTCCATTTAATGAATCCTTTTAGCCACACACGCTGGAGTCACGAAATCACGTCCCCCCCCCACATGCACACACACACACAAGCACACATGCACACGTGCACACACCCATGGAAGCGTCTGCCTCCTAGAAATACGTAACTCAGTGAAGCTGTTGCCATCATCATCCTCGTTGTTGTTACTATCATAGATCAGAATGCAAAACTGGAGATCATTGGGACTACAAATGAAAAGGCTAAGTGGAATGCACTGGGGGGCAAATTACTAAAATTATTAAGAAATATTTTTTATGTGATTCAAGAGGTCACCAAGATGCACTTATCTTTGCTATCATGCATTAAAGAAAACTAAGAACATGCTATATTTTAGAAAAGCTTCTGACAATTAGAAGAGTTGGTCCCAAAATGAAGGCTGAAAAATCTCTGAGTGAAAGTGTTTGTATAAAACTACACGGGTGCTGAAGAAGTATGCAGTAGGACATGCAATAACCAACAAAAGCTGAAGACATAAGGTTAACACCTTACCAGTTCTATGGTCAACCACATGTTGGTGTAATAATGTAAGTGAATTATGTAGTCATTAGGGTACATTTTCGCGGAAAGAATTGAGATGTGTTGTGTGCACATACCAGCTCCCCACGAGGAATGAGATTGCTATGCACTGCACGCATGGACCAATAAAAAAATAAAGTAAAACAAACTAGAGTAGGTCCATAAAGAAACACATTTCGGCTATTTGAAACATCCACATGAAGACATATGAATCTACCAGTGAAGGGAATCATTTGATTTTTTTTGTTTGTTTGTCTTTTTTGAGACAGGGTCTCGCTATGTAGTTCAGACTGCCCTTGAGCTCACTTTGTAGCTGCAGGCTGGTCTCAAACTACAGTGATCCTCCTGCCTCAGCCTCCTGGAGTGCTGGGATTACAGGCGTGTGCCACCATGCCCAGCAGGAATCATTTGAAAATGTATAAATAGGCCAGGCGTGGTGGCGCATGCCTGTAATCCCAGCACTCAGGAGGCTGAGGCAGGAGGATTGTTCCAAGTTCGAGATCAGCCTGGGCTACAAAGTGAGCTCAAGGCCAGACTGAACTGCACAGCAAGACCCTGTCTCAAAAAAAAAAAAAAAAAAAAAAAAAAAAAACAACGAAAGAAAATGTATGAATAATCAAAATTGTTAACTTATATGAGGAACATATCAATGTTCAAATTTAGTCCTAAATCCTCCATAATCCACAGCAGTTTACATGGAGATTCTGCCTTCTCAAAAACCCACAGCAGGCTGTGGGGTGACCTGTCACCCAAAGCTGCCAGGAACCCTTTAAAACCAAATGGATGAGGGGAATGAGTCACCCTATTCAATTATTCATCAGAAGAATCTGCTGAGAGCCCAAAGGTGCCAGGCACTATGCTAAGTACTTGAGATAAAAACTGTTAAGATGTAGCCCTGCCTAATGGAGCTCTCTAAATGGTGAGCACAGAAATTTGGAAGGATCCTCCCCCTTAAAGGGTTGGGAGTGATAAGTGGATGAGACAGTGTGGGCAAGTTCCCAGGTGGGAAGACGCAGGGAAATGTCAGCCAAGAAAGGAGAGAGGCTGACTCTCCTTTCTCAGACTAATTAGCTGATTCAACTATAGGAGCAGGAAACAGGAACTAACCCTTCATGGATCACCTCCCAAGGCAGAGCCAGATCAGATAAAAAGGAGGGCGTGTGATACCAAGTGTCTTTGTAAAGCAGCCTGTAGAGGATGTGTGGATCAAAAGACATGAGAACACACGGAACATGAAGTATCATGTTGGGAGCCGCTGGGGCTGGAGATTGGTCATGTGTGTGAGGGCAGGACAGAGCCAGAGTGCCTCAAGCAGTCAAGCTACCTCAGTCTTGAGAAAAACATCCGCCTGGATAACTACAGTCGTTAGTCACTAGGCAACATTGCCTCTCCTGACACTAACTTTGCAAGAGTATAACTAAACGCCCCTGCTGTGAAGTTAGGTCCTCTTGATCAGGTAAGAGGTCTCCTTCACCTGACCCAGCTCTTATCTCTTACCTCTATTTTCCTCATACCCACCACCGTTCCTCTCTGGGGTACAATGAAAGACCAACGAGGTTCCCTACAGTATCAGTGACACAAAATGGTGCTCAGCAAGCAATGGAACCAGAGAGAGGGGTGGGTAGACAAGTTGTATCTGGCAAAATGAGTCCAACTCAAAGAGTGGTCAAATCTAGACTCCTAGAGAAGTGAAATGTTTTACATTTTCTTTCTAACTCTTAAAGGATTCCATCTCTCCACCCTCACCCCTCGTTGTCAAAAACAGAAATGGAGTTTTTGGAGATGTGAGTTTGGTATCACTGAGTTCAGATCATAGTCACAGTCACAGTACCGTATTGTTCAAGGCACCAGTGTACCAACCAAACGCTGGCACCAAGGTGGGGTGGCTGGGAGGGCCAGGCCCTTTCCCTATCACAAGCTTGTGGTGACAAATAGGAAAAGGTGCAAATGTGGCCACATGCATCAGCCACAACGTTCGGACTAGATCACTACCCTTACTGTGTGATGGGCAATGCATCACACCCCCTTTGTCGAATGCACCTTCCCTGGGGATATGTAAGGACCAGCAGCAGAGATTTTACTATGTTTGCACGGCTCCTCCAAGCTATTTCCATGCCTAAGAATGTCTACTGGATTTATGGAGCTAAAGCAGCCACCACTGAGCTTCAAATTGCTGTGATGGAATTAGTGAACTGCCTTTCAAATACTTTTGTTTCCTCACAGTCTGAGTATGTTATTCATAGGGCATTCCCAGCCTCCAGGCAGGAACCTGGACTGCATGAAAATCTTGTAGCAGGAGATATTTGGTGGGAATATACCATTAATACGCCTCACCTGCACTTACTGAGGGCAAGGAGCACATGCACACACACACACACACACACACTGGGCAGAGAGAGGATAAGTGACTGTGGGTTTCTATGGGCATGCACTCCTGTCCCATGGGCTCTGTGGACTCCCTCTTGAGAGTGAAGCACAGATGCCCAGAGCTCCACACCAGCCACTGCCATCTCCTGCAGACTCCCAGCCAGCAGTGACTGCATCATGGATCCCAAGGACCCCCGTGAGCACAGATTTGGGCATTGCACCTGGGACGGGGCGGGGAGTTCCTAAACCAGGACCAGGGACAGCAGCAGATTCCACCTGCAACCTGGTGGGGAATTCCTGGGGCTGGCTTCTGCCACTTTTTTTATAGTCCTCCTCTCAAGTTATTAGTGGGGCATATTTGGCTCTGTCGGTCCTCTCTTCTTTTGCGTTAAGCCTTCATCCTCTGCGTTCATTACTCTTGCTCTCCCCTATCTCACCTAGCCCTTGGGCTTCCCTGGCCTCCTTTCCCCTTTACAGGTGCACGAATTCATCAACAGATTCTGACAGCCTTAGAGCTTCACTCAGTCCCAAAGTACACCCTCCCTCCTCCTATATCCTGTCCTCACCCCCATGAGTATCTTCGTAAAACCCTCAGCACTTCAATCTAACTCGAAAGTCCTCCGACAGAATCCAGCCCCATACCTGTTTTTTTTTCACCTATCACTATTCCCTCCATCTGCCCCCCACAACAGACTGACACTCCTCTTTCATCCATCCCTCAGTCTCTCCCCTCCTCTTCTCCTGCCTCATCATAGAATTACTGCTAATGGCAATTGGATACAGGCTGAAAAGATTATTGATAAAAGGTGAAAGTGTAAATGAAAGGTCTGTCACAAATAAGTGATGTATGGTTGGATCTACCAGTGCTGTTATAACCCAGAGTAATTCTTTCCTCAAAACAGAGTCCAAATTGCTTACATTAAATAGCTGAAGGTGTAAATACTATCACTGGACAAGTAAAGCTCAAAACAATGGGAGGCAGTATATCACTAAAAAGATCTTCATATCAATTACAAGCTCTTCCCATCTTACTGGACCTCAACTCTCAGCACCAAAAGAAGGGGTGAAAAGTGGAAAAATCAAAAACAAAAACAGATATACATACACACAGGGTCATGGGAACACAAGGCAACAGAAAGCCCCAAAGGTCCCCCGACTATCCCAAGGCAGATCCAAGGGATGCAAATGGAGAGGACAGCAAACACCAGGTAACAGAGCTCTGCAAATTGTTTAAAGAAGAGATAAAGAAACTTGGTGAGTTCAAAGAGGTCAAGACCCAAAGTTTATGGGATTATCACACAAACTCACTAATGTGGACTTGGAGGAAATAAAAAAATTGGAAGAGCTGACCAAAACAGTTCAAAACAGGAATAACAAATTTACCAAAGATACAGAATCCACAAAAAGGTATGAGGCAAAAATACTAGGTATAAAAGCTATAGGATTCATAAGATGCAGAAATGATCAGTGGGAAGACAAGGTTTCTGAAATTGAGTAGGAAATAGGAAAATATGACGTAGTACTCAGAGAAGCCTCAGAAAACATAAAGAGAACAAGAAAAACGCATCCAACAGCTACTAAAAGACACTAAGAAGACCAACCTATGGTTAACTGGAGTTAGAGAGAAACTAGACTATAGCACATATGGGATAATTGGTTCACAGAGATCACAATAGAAAATACTTCGCAATTACGAGAAATGAATTCAACACACAACTATACAAGGCTTACAGAACACCAACCAACTACAATGGAAAAAAGCTACCCACCAAGATAATATGATTAAAATGCCAGATGTGCAACTAAAAATCAGAATGCTAGAAGTGTTTAGAGAAAAGCAAAAAATCACATAGCAAAGTAAACTCACTACAATTATAGCAGATTTATCAACACAAACTTTAAAGGCTGGAAGAGCTTGGAACAAAGTATTCCAACCTCTAGTAGCAAACCCACTTCCAATCCAGATTAATATATCCAGCAAAGCTTTCCCTCAAGATAAATGGAGAAATAAGAACATTTCATGAGAAAGAACAACTCAAGAGGTCTATGAATACTAAACCAACCTTCTGGAAAATATTAAAGAATATTACAGACAGAAACAATGACACCAAAAAAAAAAAAAAAAAAGAAACAATGACACCAACAAAGGCATAAAATCTAGATGGAATAAATACAGGAAGCAAGGGCAAATAGATAAACAACAATAAAAAAAGGAAAAGAAAAACAAAGGAGTCAACAACAGAGAAAGAGTACAGTGATAGGAATTAATCAGTACTACACAGTAATATCTCTCAACTCCCCAATTAAAAGACACAGATTGGCAGGCTGGCTCAAAAAACAGAATCCAACAGTCTACTGCATTCAAGAAACTCATCTAACCCAAGAAGATATGCATAGACTAAAAATTGAAGAATGGAAAATAATATTTCATGCACCACAACCCCCCCAAACAAGCAAGGGTAGCGACTATACTCTCAGACAAAATAAACTTCAAGTTAAAACTGATCAGAAGAGGCAAAGAAGGTCACTGCATAAGATAAGAATCTACACAAGATAATAATCTACACAAGATAATAATCTAATGAGAGGATTTGGTACTTATATATGCACCAAATACTGGAGCACTTATCTTCATAAAACACAAATATTGCCGGACATAAAAGATCAAATAAACACTAACACAATCATAGTGGGTTATCTCAATATCCCATTTTTGCAAAGGGGTTAATGAAACAAAAAATCGATAAAGAAATGTTGGAACTGAACATGCATCTACAGAATGTTCCAACCTATGACAACAGAATACACATTCTTCTCTGCAGTACATGGAACTTTCTTCAAAACAGATCACATACTAGTCCACAAATCCTGCTTAAATAAATATAAAAGAATTGAAATCTCCCCATGTATACTATCAGACCATTGTGCAATGAAGTTAGAAATCAGCCACAAAAGAAACCATGGAAAATTTAGAAACACCTGGAAATTTAACAACCTACTTCTGATCTCTCAGTGGGACACAGATGAAATCAAGGAAAAATAAACAATTTTGGGAAGCAAACAACAAGCCCATTACAACCTACTAGAACCTATGGAGGATAATGATAACAGTCCTAAGAGAGAAGCTCATTGAATCAATGCTCACATTAGGAAAGCAGAGTGAGCTCAAGTAACCTAATGACGAACTTCAGGATACTTAAGAAACAACAACAGCAAGGCGTGGTGGCCCATGCCTGTAATTCCAGCACTCGGGAAGCTGAGGCAGGAGGATCCTTGTGAGTTCGAGACCAGCCTGAGCTACAAAGTCAGCTCAAGGCCAGTCTGGACTGCAAAGCAAGACCCTCTCTCAAAAAAATAAAACAAAACAAAAACAAAAACAAAAAACCAAAAAAAAAAAAGAAAAAAGAAACAACAACAATCCAAGCCTAACTCAATTTAAGAAGTGAAATTACCGAGATCAGAGTAGAAATTCATGAAATTGAGACTAAAAAATTACAAAGAAGCAAAGAGCTGCTTCTTTGAAAGAACAAAATAGACAAACTCTCAGCAAAACTTACCAGAAGTGAGAAAATACATCAGTGCAATTAGAAATTAAAAAGGATGCATCACAACAGACACTATTGAAAGCCATAAGATAGTAATACTATGAAAACTCATATTCCAACAAGTTGGAACATCTTCAAATAATGGGCAGATTCCTTGACTCATACAAGTTACCAAAGCTAATCTAATAAAACATAAAAAATCAAACAACTCAATAACAAGCAATGAAATTAAGACAACAATACAACACCTACCACCTAAAAAAAGCCCAGTATCTGATGGATTCATTGCTGAATTCTATAAAACCTTTAATGATATCATATCATCAATATTCCTCAAACCCTTTATTTTATTTATTTATTTATATTTTGGGGGGGATTTCCAGTACCAGAAATCGAACTCATGACCTTGCACTTGCCAGGCAGGTGCTGTGCTGCTGAACTAAGTCCCCAGCCCTTCTCAAACTCTTCCATGAAATTGAAAGGGAAGGTGTGCTTCCAAACTGAATTTCTGGAAGCCAGCATCACTCTGATCCCAAAACCAAAGACCCAACTAAAAAAGAAAACTATAGGCCAGTCTCCCTAATAAGCAGGTGCAAAAATCCTCAAGAAGATGTTGGCAAATAGAATGCAATACTTCATCAAAAAGTCACACATCATGACCAAGTAGGTTTAACCCTAGCATGACAAGGATGGCTCACCATGTGCAAACCAATACATTTAATACACCACATAAATAGAAGCAAGCACAAAAAAACCACATGATCATATCAATAGATGCAGAAAAAACTTTTGAGGAAATCCAACCTCCCTTCATGATAAAAGCCCTGAAGAAAGTAGGTATAGAAGGACCTTACCTGGATCTAATAACAGCCATTTATGACAAACCAATGACCACGTCATACTACATGTGGTGAAACTGAAAGCTTTCCATCTAAAATCAGGAACAAGACAAGGATGACCACTACTACCACTTCTGTGGAACTCAAAACACTAACCAGCATAATCAAACAAGGGAAAGAAACAAAAGGGATACATTTAGGAAAGGAAGAACTCAAATTACTATTTGCAGATGACTTGACCCTCTATATAGGAGATCCAAAGAATTCTACAAAAAAACTCTTGGAATTAATAACCAATTTCAGCAATGTAGCACCATACAAAATCAACACACAAAAATCAATAGCATTTGTGGATACCAGTAAGGAACTCATTGAGGAAGAAATTAGGAAAATAATACCATTGACAATAACATTAAGAAAAATTAAATACCTAGGAATTAACCTAATGAAGGAAATAAGAGTCTTTTACAAAGAAAATGACAGTATCCTGAAAAGGAGACTGATGAGGACATCAGAAAGTGGAAAGATGTCCCCTGTTTCTGGATAGGCAGAATCAATATTGAAAAATGTCCTTACTCCCAAAAGTGGTAATTAGCTTCAGTGCAATCCCAATCAAAATACCAGCAGCATTCCTTACAGAACTAGAAAAAACAATCCTAAAATTCATTTGTGGAACTAGAAGAGACCCAGAATAGCAAAAGCAAAGCAGAAGAGATGTCATGATACTTGACTTCAGGCTGGGGATATAGCTCAAAGGCACAGTGCCTGCCTGGCAAGCACAGGGTCCCGAGTTCAATTCCCGGTACCAAAAAAACCCCCTCACAATACTTGACTTCAAATTATATGACAAAACAACAGTGACTTTAAAGAACACATGGTTTTGGCACAAAATGAGAAATATGAATCAATAGAACAGAAAAGAGCACACAGGAACATGCCAAGGCACGTTTGAGCTAGGTGTGGTGGTGCACGCTTGTAATATCAGCACTCAGTAGGTTGAGGCAGAAGGATCTTTGTGAATTCAAGGCCAGCCTGGGCTACAAAGTGAGCTCATGGCCAGCCTGAATTGCATAGTGAGACCCTGTCTCAAAAAAACAAAACAAAGCAAGACACATTCGGCTACTTGATCTTCAACAAAGGAGTGAAAAGATAGCCTATTCAACAAATGCTGCTGGGAAAACTGGCTTTTATATGCAGAAGATTGAAGTTCGACCCACATCTCTCACCATGTACTAAATTAAAATCAAAACGTATCTAAGATCTAAGTAAACATTAAAATAGAAACAATGAACCTCCTGGAAGATAAAATACGTAAGGCACTTGAAGTCATACACATAGGCAAGATCTTTCTGAACAACCCCAACTGCACAAGAGTCAGCAAATGGGATTATATCAAATTAAAAATCTTCATAACTGTCCCTGGGTGTGGTGGTGCCTGCTTGTCATCCCAGCACTTGGGAGCCTAAGGCAGGAGGATCATTGCAAGTTCAAGACCAGCCTGGGTTACAAAGTGAGAAAAAGGCCAGCCTGAATTGCATAGTGCGACCCTATCTCAAAAAGACCAAAAAAAAAAAAAAAAAAAAATCTTCACAGCAAAGGAAACAATTACTAAAGAGACAACCTACAGAATGGGGAAAAAGCTATTCCTCAGAGGACTAACATACAGAATATATAAAGACTCAAAAAATTAGACCATCCAAATAAAAGACTCAATTAAGAAATGGGCAAGTGAAATGAACAGACACTTCTCAAAAGAAGAAGTACAAATGGCCAACAAATATATGAAAAAAATGTTCAACACCTCTGACCACTAGAGAAATGCAAAGTAAAATGATGCTAAGATTTTATCTTACAGCAAAAAGAATACCAGTGATCAAGAAATCAAAGAATAACAAATGCTGGGGAAGCTGCAAGGAAAAAGGAACCCTTCTGTCTTGCTAGCGGGAATGTACATTAGTATAACCACTGTGGAAATTTCTCAAAGAACTAAAATTAGAAATTCCACATGACCCAGATATTCCCCTTCTAGGTATCTTTCTAAAAGAACTAAAGAGGGGGCTGGGGATTTAGCTCAGCGGCAAAAGCGCCTGCCTGGCAAGCGCAAGGTCGTGAGTTCGGTTCCCGGTACCGGAGAAAAACCAAAACCAAAAAAAAAAATAAATAAATAAAAGAACTAAAGATATCACCTTATAAAGATATATGTACACTAATACTTATGCCAGCACAATTCATAGTACTTAAATCCTGGAAGCAGCCTATTTATCAATCAACAGATGAATGGATAAATAAAATGTAGTATATATATATAGTAGAATTCTACTCATGTTAAGTCTAAGACATTTGTAGGAAATAGATGCACCTAAAAAATATACTGTTAAGTGAAATAAATCAGACACACAAGCTTAAATATCATACAGTTTCTCTCATTTGAGTAAGGCAAATTACAGATAAAGGGCAAAAGAAAGGACCGATAAAAGGAAACAAGGAGACAGATCTTTTGCAAATGGGAAAGGGTCCAGGACACCATGGGCAAAGGAAGGGGAAGGGAGAAGAAGTAAAAAGGTCTAAGCTACATCGGGTACCTGCACCAAATACCCACAATGAATGTAATCACTACATGTCATAAACATGAACTAAAAATAGTAACACTGTACATGGGGAACGGGGTTGCAGACACAGATGGGAGGGAGGTGGGTGAGAAGGGAAAGGAGATTTAAAAAAGAATCAAGCTGTGTTACGTACATTCATCTGCTCTCTAAGATCAATATAAACTTCAGGTCCTGAAATGTACTAAAAGAAAAAAAAGAACAAAGATCTGCTACAATTTTGTTTCTCCCTGTAAGTTTTACCCTCATGAACATTGGTGCTGTTATTCATACAGATATTAATGAATATTCTTATCCTCACTGAGTTGCATTCTGTCATATCTGATGCTTTTTTTACCTGCATTTTTATTTGATACTGATGTCATTGATTCCCTTTTACTTTAGTTTGAATTTACCTAATGTATGTTTTGTCAGTCTTTACTTTGTATACTTATCAGGGCCCACGGCATAATAAATAGATTTTTGTTGGTTTTTTTTTTTTTTTTTTTTTTTTTTTTGGTTTTTCTCCGGTACCAGGAACCGAACTCATGACCTTGCGCTTGCCAGGCAGGCACTTTTGCCGCTGAGCTAAATCCCCAGCCCCAATAAATAGATTTTTAAAAACTATCTATAATATGAACAGGGAAAATTTAACGTAAATAAGCATGAGTTATTTAACAGGGGATTATTTACTAACTAGAACACCAAAGAGTATGGGAAGAATGAACATAAGGAGCATTCACCACCTCTAAAGCAGTGTAAGGCAGAGTAACCAAGGAAGGAACAAATGTAGAAAAGGCTCTGACAAAGGCTAAGGTTCAGAACTCAAGGCTGAGGCCTGCCTGATGATCAAGAAGCTTGTTAAGATGCCACAGGCTGGGGCTGCAAGCAGGAAAGCACCACCTGGCTTCCAGCAGGATTCTGCCACCTCTTGGGATACCGACCAGATGTGACAAGAAGCCATCTGTGCAGCTTTCTTTGTAAACTGATGCTATAGAGAGCCCTTCCCAGTCCTCATCGCAGGCCAGGAAGTTTATATTTGTAATCCCATGAAAAGTTAGTGGAAATCCTAGTTGGTGAATTCCAATCTACCACTTCCAGTGCAATCCATGGCCAGAATAAAGATACTAAGGCATATTCGTACCAGCAGAGTTCAAAGTTGTGTAGGCTAGGAAGAAAAAATCCTGTGAGTTACAAAAACAATAATAAAGCAACTACTTCCACTTTCAGTCTTTGATTCCCAGACTCATATATTTTGGCTACAAGGATGACAGCACCTTATAATGGTCTCTGATTCAAAGTAGACACTGCCCCTGGGTCAGTGTATATACTATATCCAAAGACAGTGGTGAAGGAAAATCCCACAATCATTAGAACTTCAAGTAATATCTTTAGTCGTCTGTTTTGGAGAGTTAGACAGACATATCGATCTATACTTGTTCCACTCTGGGCAGGTGCACTGTTGATCTGGATCTTGGGAACTTGGAAGGAAAAGGATCAGAAGATTGATACCAAGGAAATCTTGTTCCCTGATGGATGGTACAAAGCCACAGCTGTCCACTTTAAGCAGTACCAACACATTGTACACCAAAAGAACTCTGCCCTGGGGCAGCTTTTCAGATCTGTGTTTTCATCATTAGCACCCCTTTCTCGCCTGAGTTCTATGTACATGTTTCTTCTGATGCAGTTGTTTTTTAATGTTTTGATAGAAAACATCCAAATATACTTTTAAAAGAGTAACATAAATTCTCATAATTGTGTCCATCCACTTCACAATCATCCAAAATATGCTATAATTTTTTATCTCTTTCCATTTTGAATCAAATTTGAGCTTCGCTATTACATTATTCACCCCTGACATACTTCACTATGCATCTCAAAGAGAAAAATAAGAGCATTTCTCACCTAACATAATGCCTTTATCACCAGAATAAAATTAACAATATTCCTTGGGTACAGTTGAATACCCAATTCAAGCTCAAATTTCTTTAATTGTCTAAAAACTTATACAGTTGGTTTGTTAAAACAAGGATCTGATGAAGCTCCACTCATTAATTTGCTCATAATGTCAAATCTCTTGGAAATTTCTTTCCTTCTAGACCAGGTCTTTTATTTTGTAGACCATCTCATGTTCAAGATTTAGCAGATTGCTTTCTTTTTTTTTTTTTTTTTTTTTTTTTTTTTTGTTTTTTTTTTTTTTTTGGTACTGGGAATTGAACTCGCAGCTTTGTGCTTGCCAGGCAGGGGCTTGCGCCACTGAGCTACATCCCCGGCCGGCAGATTACTTTCTTGTTTTGTGTCTAATTTGGCTGTCTCTAATTTCCTACAGACTGGAGATTTAACGCAAAGACTTGATTAAATTAGGGTTCAGTTGGCCGGGGGGAAAGGGGCCATCTAGGTAGTACTGAGGCCTTCATGTTGCATGGATGAGAACACAGGTAATGGCTAGCTATCTCACTTTTAGGTTTACTGCAATTAGTAAGTGACTTCAGGCAGATGCACTTCTAACTTCCCACTGAACACAGTCCTCAGAGGACCCACCCACCTGCTCCTCCTTTGCACCATCTGCCTCTGTTTCAGGAAGTCTTCTGAGACATCCTGCATACTTCTATTCCATTGATGGGTACATCCCAGTTCATTTTTAAACCAAGTGCACTTCTTATATTAGAACTTTCCTCTCTATTCACAACATACTGGCCTAACCAGAGGAGGTTCTATGGAAGAGATACTTGAATGGGTTTAAAATAAAAAGAACTATCTAAGGACAAAGGTACATTTCCCTGACTCTGTCAGGCAGAACAATCACTCCTGCCCTTCTAACCTCATTCACCTTTGTTATTTCTCTACGATTGGATTTATCATGTTATATATAATGTGTATTTCTCTTCATATCTAGACTGGAAATCCTTTTAGAAGACCATAAGTCTTAATCAGTGTTCTAAATCCTTAGTCTGTGATCGAATTAAAAGTTTACTATTACAAAGCCCAGACACGGAGAAAATGGCGGCCGGGGTTGAAGCTGTGGCCGAGGTGGTGGCAACGAGGCCCAAAATGGAGGAGGAAAGCGGCGCATCTGGTGTGCCAAGCGGTACCAGGGCTCCGGGCCCGAAGGGTGAAGGAGAACAGCCTACTCAGAATGAGAAGAAGAAAGAGAAAAATATAAAAAGAGGAGGCAATCGCTTTGAGCCATATGCCAATCCAACTAAAAGATACCGGGCCTTCATTACAAACATACCTTTCCATGTGAAGGGGCAGTCACTGAAAGACCTGGTTAAAGAAAAAGTTAGTGAGGTAACATATGTGGAGCTCTTAATGGACGCCGAAGGAAAGTCAAGGGGATGTGCCCCGGTTGAATTCAAGAGGGAAGAAGGCATGAAAAAAGCCGCTGAAGTTCTAAACCAGCATAGTCTGAGTGGAAGACCACTGAAACTCAAAGAAGATCGTGATGGTGAACATGCCAGGAGAGCAATACAAAAGGTGATGGCTATGACTGGTGGGACGGGTAGGGGACGAGGTGGCCCATGAATGATTAATATCCCACCCAGTATCCTACATAATCCCAACATCCCAAATGAGATTATCCATGCATTGCAGGCTGGAAGACTTGGAAGCACAGTCTTTGTAGCAAATCTGGATTATAAAGTTAGCTGGAAGAAACTGAAGGAAGTATTTAGTATGGCTGGTGGTCCGAGCAGACATTCTGGAGGATGAAGATGGGGAAGCCGTGGACTAGGCACTGTGACTTTTGAGCAGTCCAGTGAAGCTGTGCAAGCTGTATCTATGTTTAATGCAGCTGCTATTTGATAGACCAGTGCACGTCAAAATGGATGAGAGGGCCTTACCAAAGGGAGATTTTTTCCCTCCTGAACATCCACAGCAACTTCCCCATGGACTTGGTGGTACTGGTACGGGGTTTGGACCAGGAGGGCAGTCTGTTGATGCCAATCATCTGAACAAAGACATCGGAATGGGAAATCTAGGGCCTGCAGGAATGGGAATGGAAGGCATAACACTGGAATAAATAAAATAGGCATCGAGGGCCCCTTTGGTGGTGGCATGGAAAACATGGGGCGGTTTGGATGTGGGAGGAACATGGGGCGGATAAATGAAATCCTAAGTAATGCACTGAAGAGAGGAGAGATCACTGCAAAGCAGGGAGGAGGTGGAGGTAGAGGCAGCATCCCTGGGACAGAGAGGATGGGCCCTGGCACTGGATGCATTGTGGGTGCCAGCATGAAGCACATGGCACAGGCCCGGGCCACGGTATGGATCATGTGGGCTCTGAGACTGAGCGCATGGGCCTGGTCATGGACCACATGGGTTCTGTTGGGTGCATGGGCTCTGGCATCAAGCGCATGGGCCCATTGGGTCTCAACTACATGTGCTCTAGCATTGAGAAAATGGGCCAGACCATGGAGCGGATTGGCTCTGGCATCCACCGCAAGAGACCTGGCATGGGTTTCGGCCCAGAGCGCATGGCCACACCCATCGACTGTGTGGGCCAAACTATTAAGTGCACAGGCTCTGTTGTGGAGCACATGGGCCCTGCCATCAAGCGCATGGGCCTGAGCATGGAGCGCATGGTGCCCACAGGCATGGGGACCAGCCTGGAGCACGTGGGTCCCGTGATGGATCACATGGCCACCGGCCTGGAGCGCATGGGCCCCACCATGGGCCCAACCCTGGGTGCTGGCATCAAGCGCATGGGCCTGGCCATGGGTGGCGGTGGTGGGGCCAGCTTTGACCACACCATCGAGATGGAACCTAGAAACTTTGGAGGAAGCTTCACAGGTTCCTTTGGTGGAGCTGGAGGCCGTGCTCCTGGGGTGGCCAGGAAGGCCTGCCAGATCTTCGTGAGAAGTCTCCCACTTGACTTTACATGGAAGATGCTAAAGGACAAATTCAGTGAATGCGGCCATGTGCTGTACGCCGACATCAAGATGGACAACGGGAAGTCCAAGGATTGCAGGGTGGTTAGGTGTGAGGTGGCTGAGAGAGCCTGCCGGATGATGAATGGCATGAAGCTGAGTGGCCGAGAGACTGATGTTCAGATCGATAGAAATGCTTAAGCAGTTGCCTTTTTTATTTTTTTTGTTTTTTGTTTTTTTTTTCCGGTACCGGGAATTGAACTCATGACCTTGCGCTTGCCAGGCAGGCGCTGTGCCACTGAGCTAAATCCCCAGCCCCAGCAGTTGCCTTTTTTAAACATCAATACCTCACCTCTGAATTTGTATTTTTTCTTGTTAACTATTTTAATTTGCTGGCTGGTATATAAAGATGTTTTAAAAATTCAGTTGCTTTTTGGGGTAATTTGAATTACTTTTTTAGTGACCGGGGTTCCGTTGGACAGTTTGCATTGAGATTGCAACGTGCAGTTTTTTTTGTAGTTGTGCCATCTTGTTGACATCAAATATGACTTTGATAATAAATACCAGTTCCTGAAAAAAGAAAGTTTACTATTGAATAAAAATACTTTCTTATAGGCAATAGTAAACGTTTGAATAGCAGTATAAATAAGTAGTATCTTTTCCATCACTTTGTTAATATAACAAATAACATTTAAAGGTTTAAAACATCAAAGTTTGTGTTAGTAATCTTATTTATAAAAAATATACAATGTAATATTTCGCAGACTACAGCAAAGATGCTCATGAGCTTTGGGATCATGTCTGTAGTGACTTAATATATGGTTTTCAATTTACATATGCAGACATTGTCACACGGCTAACAAGTACCGGAATGAACATTCAGACCATACTATCCGATGTGCACCAGTTACTTCTGGCTCCATCTCATGAGCACATAGTAAAATTTTCCATTTTGAAGACAATTTGACATGTCTAGAGTAAGAATATTATGCTAAAGGAAACTCCCATAATCATCCCCCAACTCTGTTCACTGGTTAGGTAGAGAAAAATAACTCTACCTAACCACTTCCTTCACCTTCTTTTAGCTTGCCTGATTCACCCCTCCCACAATACTCATTTTACACATTTTTAATCCCTCTAACTTCTCCTTTTTCCTCCACCTTTTCCTGGTTTCATTTTCCTTGTCATATAAATGAAGGTAAGAAGATATACTCTTCTCAACCCTCATGAGCTCATGGCTGGGACATGAAACTGTACAAACACGTGGAGACTAAACAATACATTATTGAATAATCAGTGGATTACAGAAGAAGTGAGGGAAGAAATAAAAAAGTTCCTATCTATGATCAAGTGACAGTGGAAACACAACATGCCAAAACCTCTGAGTCACAAGGAAAGCAATTCTAAGGGAGAAGTTTGTAGATATGAATGCACATATTAAAATAATAGAGCAATTCCAAGTGAATAACCTAAGGATGCATTTCATAGTCCTAGAAAAACAAGAGCAATCCAAATCTGAAATGTTGGGCTGGGGATATAGCTCAGTGGCACAGTGCCAGCCTGGCAAGCTTGAGGTTGCAAGTTCTATTCCCACTACCAAAAAAAAGAAAAAAAAAAAACAAATCTGAAATGTTTAGCAAGAGATTATAAAGACTAGAGCAGAAATTAATAAATGGAGACTTAAAAATAAAAAAGATCCATGAATCAAGGTATAGTTCTTTGAAAGGATAAACAAGATTGATAAATCCTTAGCCAAATTTATCAAAAAAAAGAGAATAACCCATGTGAATTAGAAACAAAATCACAACCAGTACCACCAAAATCCAGAAAGATATAAGAACCTACTCCAAAAACTTATACGCCAATAAATGAGAATCTACAAGAAATGGAGAAATTCCTGGACACAAATGAATTAACAAAATTGAACCAAGAGAATTTAAAAATCCAAATAGTCCAATAATAAGCAATGAAATACAGGCAGGAAAATAAAGTCTACCAACAAAGTAAGCCTAGGACCTGATGAATTAACTGCAGAAAGCTACCAGAACTTCAGGGAAGATTAACACCAACACTCTTCAAACTCTTCAGTGAAGTTGAGAAAGAAGAAGTACTGTCAAGCTCACTCCTGAACACTAGCACTACCCTGATAGCAAAAAAACTGGACAAGGACTGAAAAACAACATGAAAAAAGGAAACTACAGACCAATTTCCTTATTGAACATAGAGGCAAAATTCCTCAACAAGATACTGGCAAACAGAATGCAACAAACCATTAAAAAGGTCATATGTCATGACCAAGTTGATTTCATCCCAGAGATGGAAGGATGGTTCAGTATATAAAAATCAATAAATGTAATACTGTGCATAAACAAAAGCAAGGACAAAAATCACATGATCACTTCAATAGATACAGGAAAAAGCCTTTGACAAAATTCAACATCCATTCATGATCAAAAAAAAACAAACTCTGAGCTGGGTGTGGCAGCGCACGCCTGTAATCCCAGCATTTGGGAGGTTAAGGCAGCAGGATCATTGCAAATTTAGGGCCAGCCTGGGCTACAAAGTAAGCTCAAGGCCAGCCTGAAATGCGTAGTGAGACCCTATCTCAAAAAGACAAAAAAAAAAAAAAAACCTTCAATGAAATTGAGTATAGGACCTTATCTCAAACTGGTAAAAGCCACTTAGAACAAGCCTACTGCCAACATCACACTAAATAGTGAAATACTGAAAGGTTTTTCTCTAAAATCAGTAATAAGACAAGGATGTCTGCTCTCACCATTCCTGTTCAACTTAGTACTTGAAACTTTAGCCAAAGCAATCAGGCAAGAAAAAGAAATAAAAGGATTACATATAGGAAAGGAAGACAAACTGTCTTTATTTGCAGATAACATGATCCATTACATACAAGATCTAGGGCCAGGGATGTAGCTCATGGGCACAGCACCTGCCTGGCAAGTATGAGGCCCTCAATAAATAAATAAATAAATAGCTGGACATTGTAGTACATGCCTGTAATTCCAGCACTCAAGAGGCTGAGGCAGGAGGATCATTGTGAGTTTGAAACCAGCCTGGGCTGCAAAGTGAGCTCAAGGCCAGCCTGAACTGCATAGTGAGACTCTGTCTCAAAAAGACAATAAATAAGTAAATACTCTATTGAAAGACCTCTAGAATTATTAAACAAATTTAGCAGAGTATCAGAATACACAATAAACGCAAAAACCAATAACTTTCCTGCATACCAACAATGACTCCACCAAGAAAGAAATTAGAATGATACCATTCACAATAGTGTCAAGAAAAATTAAATAACAGTAAGACTTGGTTTATAGAACAACTCATTCCACTCATAACCTAAAGCATTTGTACAAAAGCGAGACAGAGACAGAGAGAAGAACCAGTTGTGATCATGTGACATCCATGGGTTCAGGGCAAATGCCTGATTTTCCCCCCATTTTAAGTTTCTGAGGACAGTTTCTAAATAATTTTTTCTTTTTTTTCTCTTTCTGAGACAGGGTCTCACTATGCAGCTCAGGCTGGCCTTAAACTCACTTTGTAGCCCAGGCTAGTATCAAACTCACAACGATCCTCCTGCCTGAGCCTCCCAAGGGCTGAGATTACAGGAGTGTGCCACCACACCCGGCTAAGTAATTATTTTCTACTAGACTTTTTTTCTAGTTGCATATTAGTCTGCTCTCAAAATGTTCTTGTCTATTTTTGATCTTACTCCTGCAAATTAGTACTACAATCACTGGAAGGCATCAATAAAAATTTGCAATCCTCTTTCATGGTTAATATCTAAAAGCCATGAGAGAATGGGAAATAGAGGGTCTAATTTTGATGGGATGAGAATGAGATGAAATTCTAAAACACAGAATAGATGGGAAGGCTTCGTGGTACCTGTGGGAAGAGACAGAGGCGGATGACAAGTCTCAGAAA
This sequence comes from Chinchilla lanigera, assembly GCF_000276665.1. Lineage (NCBI taxonomy): Eukaryota > Metazoa > Chordata > Mammalia > Rodentia > Chinchillidae > Chinchilla > Chinchilla lanigera. The sequence continues at coordinate 3,674,825 of NW_004955465.1, read as the reverse complement.
GAGCCAGTAAAGTAGCTTTCTCCAAGGCCAAGGGACAATGTCAGAGGTACGAAAACTCCTCCCCTTTGACACTAACAGTTCAGGCTCCCTGAACCCTAGGTGCAGTGGGCGGGTGAGGAAGCCTATGCTTACCAAGCCATGCAGGTGGTTCTCACACATGCTGACCTTTGAGAACCCCTGAGATGGGTAAAAGCTTCTTTATATTTTTTTAGCAATTCCGATAGTTTGCTTGTTTAAACCCTTATAGATATTAAACCTACTAAAATGCTAATATAGTGGGCCCTTCATTCTCTACACCTTCCCTGTAGCAGATTCAACCAAGGCAGAGAAAAAGATGGCATCTACTGAGCTTAAAGACATTTTTCTTGTCATCATTCCCTAAGCAATAGTGTGACAACTGTTTACACAGCCTCTGCATGGTGTTGGGTATTTTAAGTTACCTAGGGAAGAATTATAGCGAACAGGAGTAGGCTGCCTCATCGTGCATGCGGTCTATGCAAATGTCTGCCCTCTTATAAAAGGCATTTAAGCGTTCAGGATTTGTCTCTGGGTGTCCTGGAATCAGTTTTCATGGATACTGGATGATAAGTGTAATACATTGTATTTTAAAAATTAATCTTTAAAACATTAAATTTATCTTGTTCAGTAAAAAGGAGTGGAGCTGGATCCATCACAGGGTGTCTGGTTCTTTTGAGGGGTTGGTTTTCTAAAGGAAAGGAGGCCATGACAGGGCAATTAGCAAAGAGAATGCACACGCATGCACACACACATGCACATGCGCATACATGCATGCACATGCCTGTGCCTTGTTCCGGGAAGCTCACAGCTGGTGCTGATTTATTTCAGCCACTTTTGTCTTTTTTGCTGTTGTTGTTCTTTTTGGGTTTTTTCCAGTACCGGGAATTGAACTCACAACCTTGAGCTTGCCGGGCAGGCGCTGTGCCACTGAGCTAAATCCCCAGCCCCCACTTTTGTCTTTCTCTGTATGAACTCTGCAAGTGCCCCTGGATCCATGGACCAAGAACCCTCAGCTATAAGTCTTAGAGATGCAAGGTGGATTTCTCAGGAAAATATTCACGAAGGCTGCCATGGTAATGCTTTCACATCCCCCTCCCCACTGGAATGGCCTTTCTGCCATTAGAATAACAAGAAGGAATAAAACGGCATTTAGAAAAATAGTGCCTGGCTGGAACAATTGTGGGTAAACTTGAAACAGGGTCATAAAGTGGTCAGGAATGAATATCTCTGTCGGGTGTGGCAGAGCACACCTCTAATCCTAGCACTTGGGAGGCTGAGGCAGGAGAGTCACTGTGAATTCAAGGCCAGCCTGAACTACACAGCAAGACTCTGTCTTAAAACAACAACCTCAACAGCAACAAAAAGAACAAAGAACTCAAAGCAACAAAAAGAACAAAGAACTTAAAGCTGGATAGCTGAGGGTTCTTGGTCCACGGATCCAGGGGCACTTGCAGAGTTCATACGGAGAAAGACAGCTTTGTATATGGTGATATACACCTGTAATCCCAACATTTTGAGATTATGAGGCAGGAGGACTGCAAGTTCAAGCCTAACTCAGAATAGTTAAGTGTCCTAGTGAGATTGTGTCTCAAAATTTAAAAAAAAAAAAAAAAAAAAAAAAAAAATGACTTGAGAAGCAGCTCAGCACAAAGGCCTTGGTTTCAATTCCCAGTACTGGAAGGAAAAAAAGAATAGGTTTGAATACACACCAGTTTGCAACAATTCTTTGAGTTTTAGAACTCTAAGATGCTTTTAAAATCATGTGGTCCTTGTCATTTTGCAGATGATAAATCTGGGGCCCTACAGGACAAGCCTGTGACATGCCAGTGTGGAAGAGACGTGGCCACGCCAACTCTCAGTCTAGGGTTTGTCACCCGTCTCCCGCGGAGAGTGTTTCCTGCAGTGGCAGCCAAGCAGGACCCGGAAGTCTCCGAAGTCCAGAGAACGCACTACCATGGGAGAGTGACTAGCCTGCCCCGCGCTCGCACACGTTTGCCAGACACAGGACAATGTATAAAATTCTGTGGCTACTGTTCTGCTCCTTTGTCAGCCCAGTGAACAGGCAGGTGTGGAGGGACCTCGTGTTAGTGACCTGCATGGCACAGCTGCTCTGGTTTTCTCCTCAGGATTTTCAGAAGCGCAGTGGTGGGAAACCCCTTTGCACGCCCCTGTCCTGTGCCTGGCGGGCTGTTCTCTCAGTCAGCGGCTTCCACAGCTTAGCCTCGAGGGAGGCCACTGTAACATCCTCAGGACCCTTGGTTGAAGAAGAAGAAAAGGGCGGTGTACAAATTAGTCATAAAGCCCTATTTCTACATTTCGAGGACTTTCCTCTATTCAAAATTAAGTCCTCTGGGGCTGGGGGATATAGCTCAATGCATAAGCGCCTGCCTGGCAAGTGCAAGGTCCTGAGTTCGATTCCTGGTACCCAAGGGGAAAAAAAAAAAAACCTACACAAAATTAAGTACTTCCTCTTTTAAAATTTTTTATATTTTTGGTACCGGAGATGGAAGCTAGGGCCTCACACACGCTAAGCATCCACTTTACCCCAGCCCCGTTCAGGGTTTCCAACAGTTTTTCTCCTTATAGCAGGGTTTTTCTTTTTCAGGGGTTGGATGGCTGGAGGTTGAGCCCAGGCTCTGCACACGCTCAGCGCCCACTCTACTACTGCGCTCTACCCCCGTCCTCTGTCTCTTATAATGTCCTATTTCAAGATAAAATGACAGAAAGAGATGATGAAAGTCGTTTAATTAAATGGTAAAATAAAAGACTGACCATTACCCATATCTTACTATTCTTCCTTGGTATTTCTAATCCCTGAAAACCAAATAATCTGTGAGGACAATGTCTCCAGGCTGTTGCTTTCTCGAGAAAGCCTTCTTAACTACATGTGATGAGGAGCCATGTGGTTTTCTCTCCAATTACTTGTGGGACGATGTTATTGCAACTCATAATGAAATGAATTACTGAAAAATGAAATGCTGCGTGGATGTTGTGGTAATGGCCAGACCCACCCAGTCTCTGCATTTATCTTGCCGCAGAATGTCAATAGACCAGCCCTAGCCTGCAGGACAAACGTCTGTTTATAAGTCTCCTAGTCTAAGCTATGCTTGTCGCTGCCAGCCAAACGGATGAAGCTGACACCTACCAGTCAGCCGGGGCTACAGAGAGATTACCATGAGGCTAGTTCTGATTAGCTGAGGTTGGGTTGCAGTCCATGCTTTGACCAGCCACCAACTGAGATCAGAGATAAACAAGGATGGAGAGTAGTCCTTCTGCTGGAGAGAAGGCGGAGGAAGGGCAAAGAAAAAAGATCCCCCTGGTTCCAGAAAATCTCCTGAAAAAGACGAATGCTTCTCAAGCCCACAAAGCCACCCAGGCAAAGCAGGCACTGTTGGCAAAGAAGGACAGGAAGGTAAAAGAGATCAGATTAAGCGACTGGATTCTTTCCTTCACAATTCCTGGCGACAGCAGCTTGACGGGGTGTACACGAAACGACTAGAAGTGAAACCTCGAGCTTTGGAAGCACCTGGTGAACATTCCTTGGCCTTTGTTGTCCGCCTCCAAAGTATTAACAGGGGGAGTTTACTACTATGGAAGACCATTGCAAGACTTCGCCTGAGGAAACTGTTCAGGGATGTTTTTGTTAAAGTCACTCCCGGAACCCTCAAAATGCTGCGGATAGTGGAGCCTTACGTGACCTGGGGATTTCCAAATCTGAAGTCTGTCCGGGAACTCATTTTGAAATGTGGACAGGGCAAGGTCAAGAATAAGACCTTCCCTCTGACAGACAACACTGTGATCGAGGAGCACCTGGGCAAGTTTTGTGTCATTTGCCTGGAAGACCTCAGTCATGAAATCGCCTTCCTGGAGGCGCATTTCCAAGAGATCACAGGCTTCTTGCGCCCCTTCCACTTCTCTGTGGCTCGGCATGCTACCAAAAACAGGGTGGGCTTCCTCAAGGAGATGGGCTTGCCTGGCTATCGGGGTGAGCGCATCAACCAGCTCATCCGCCAGCTGAACTAGTTCCAGAATATCAAAGCACAGTGCCTTGAGGCATGTTTTTATTTTTGGAACTGTTACCAAGTATGCTCAGAGGAGATGATTTCTGCTTTCAGAGACTGGAAGGAAGCAGTCAGGGAAGGGACAGGTTCTGGTCATGGAAGGCACCTTTCACCACTGCGCACTTTCAAGGAAAAGTTCCACTGTTTTCCACATTGTCCTCCACTGCCACGGAAACCACCACATGCTGTGGAGGAGGGAGTGCTGTTTTGTTGCATCTTCTGTCCTGGGGGTTGGTGTTGGTGAATGAATAACCTGAGCAAGGATATGAGACTTCCTATGACTTGGAGCAGTGGACCCAGCCCAGAGGCACACTTGGGTCTGAAGCCCCAGGGCTTTCTTTTTTTTTTCTTTTCTTTCTTGTTTTTTTCTGTTTTTTTTTTGTTTGTTTGTTTTTCTTCCGGTACCAGGAATTGAACTCACGACCTTGAGCTTGCTGGGCAGGCACTGTGCTACTGAGCTAAATCCCCAGACCCTCTTTTCTTTCTTTTTTTCTTTTTTTTTTTTTGTACTGGGAATCGAAGGCAGGACCCTGCACTTGTCAGGCAGGTGCCCTGCCACTGAGCTATACCCCTGGCCCCAGGGCTTTCTTTTGAAAAGACTTGAAATACAGCTAGAACGTTCATGAAAAAAAAAAATAAGGATGGAAAAGTCTTCCCCAAAATCATCAGAATCAAATCAAGTGAGAACACCATTTCCTAAAACAGATACAAAGAGGACCATGCACATAAGCCTTGTGCCCTGCAGACTCCGGAGACAGCCCTTCGTGGAGGTACAATGAACCCCGGAACTGTGACACTGGCCACACATCCGCTCTCCCTCTCGGAGCTCCTCTTTGTCTTTAAAAACAAATTTCATCTCTTGCTGGCTGGGGAAGTGTGCTGCTAAATCTCAAGCTGCAGGTCATTCAAGGGAAACTGAGGCATGGTACTAGATTTCAATTCACCCTGAAAACAATCTGTGTATACCACCAGCAGTGCCAGCCCAGGGACAAGAGTGGTCAGACCTCAGAAGTTTACCACTGCTTTATCCCAAGTAAGAGCTTAGTCCTTCTGGCCTCCATCTCTTCAGAGGTTGCTCAGTCCAAAGCAAGAGCCTGTTAAGTATTGGTCCACACACTCCCAAATCTGCCTCATCAGCCACTATTCCATTCTATTGGCTCAATTTCCTCTGTCTTTACTCGGCAAAATAATAGCAGCAGCAATCAACACATGTTCCCAGGCACTGTTCATCAATCACGATGAGAATAAGGTTGCTTTTCTCATGTCTCTGCTTAGACACAGAAACACTGCCTGTTTGAGCTCTTTTTGTGCTCATTCCTGCAGACGAGCTCAGGACAAACAAGATCATGGCATCCATAGTCGATAACCTATGACCTGTACTGCTTCACAAAATAGGTCAAATGGGAGTTTATCGTGATCAGTTAGGTGACTCACTTTTAACTTTCAACAGAAAGGCTTAAAGGTCTAAACACTTGGTAGGACCCCGAGAGTCACGCCTGATAAGACCATGCTTAGCCAGTTTAAGTGGCGGCCTCACCTCTCACTATCCACACGCCAACCCTAATAGTTATAAATAATGTCAGCACGATGTAAGCATCTGCGCTCCTCCTCACCTCTCTCTTTTTTCAAATCATGGAGCACTCGGCCCCTTTTCAGCTGAAATTTACAGCTGGATTCAATCATTCCTTCTTATATTCAGTTTGCCCCAGTCAGGTCACAGCCCTGAGAGAGAGCCTCTCTGTTAGCACTAGACTCCCCCTACCCCACCCCCATTGCAAACCCAGAAATTTCTGAAAGAACCATTCTTCATGTAAGTAGCCATGTCGGCCATTTGTGCTTTCTTGGCCCCATAGTCCAATGTTGGTTACCTTCCACATTACTCTGATTCCACTTGCTAAAAGAAAGATGTAAAGACCAACTTCATGCGTAAGCTGGATGCTTATCACTTCAGAAGAGTAACAGAAGCAGATACCAGAGCCCTGTCAGCTATTCCAGCCACAGAGCAGGAGCACTTTGACATATAAATTCATGCTGGTGTTTCCGCTGGTCTTACTCAAATCCAGACGGTCTGGATCAATGGGAACCAACTGTCAAGAGCAGGAAGTCTGGTACAGAGGTGGGCAGTAGGGTGACTGCAGATAATAATTACGGACTGTTTCAAGAAGCTACAGGAAAGGATTCTGAATGTTTTCACCATGCAGGAATGATAAGGAAAACAAAGAAACAGTGGCTGTTTGAGGATGTAGATATGTTTAACCTGATTAGAAATTATGCAGTGTATACATGCATTGAAACATCACATGGTACACCCTAGTTACGTTTCCCTTTTTATTTATTTTTTGGTTTTTCTCTGGTACCGGGAATTGAACTCACAACCTTGCACTTGCCAGGCAGGCGCTGTGCTGCTGAGCTAAATCCCCAGCCCCTGTTTCCCTTTTTAGTACTGGGGATTAAACCCAGAGCCTTTCCACTGAACTAGTTCACCCAGCCCCCAGCCCTTCTTAAATTTTTTTTTTTTTTTTTTGAGACAGAGTCTCACTAAGTCACTAAACTGTCTAGATTAGGCTCAAATTTGTGATCCTTTTGCCTCAGCCACCTATAGTGCCGGGCTCTCAGGCATGCACTCTGACGCACAGCTTACTTTTTGTTTTTATTCATTGGTTTAAATTTAAACATATATATATATCTCCTATTAATCAAGTTTCATCAAGTTCTATCATGTTACATATTGTACCACCAAACTGAAGAGATGTTGCAATGCTGCCTATAATTTTAGAACCTTGATCTAAACCTGTGAACTTTGATTTCACATTCTTATCAAGCCACATGAGATACCAGATCCCTTATAGATTCACATGCTGTGTTTTACTGAGTCTAAAACACCGCTGATAAGACCCATAATTTTGGTATCATTAAGGAACACAAAACTTGCAATTAAACAACTACAACTACCACTTACAATTTTTATTCAAAACTTTTAAAAGGGATTGTTCTGTGCTAGGGGTTAGCCCACAATAGCTTACAGACCAAATCCAACCTGTCTTATAAATCTTTTCCTTTATATTTACACACAAGATTGATGCAAATGAAATAAACTGTTTCTTTAAAATAAACATATAAGAAAATACATTTATGATCACTTCTCTAAGAGTAAAGACTTGCTTCACTAAATTCAAAAATTTGCCCTGCTGATTTGTTTTTGTATCCTTTTCATTTTACTGCCAAATCATAGCGTAACCTTTGTGGAGTTCACATCAAACAGGATCTGAAGTGTGGGCTGGTCCCCTTGGGCTCACCTCTGGGGCTACAGGCATCTGACAGTTCTGTAGGGGAGGGAAAATAATTTTTTCTCCACCCTCCATAGTCTCAGGAAGACTGAGATGACAGTCAGCCCCTTTCCTACAAGATAGATGAACAAGAGAAAAGCAGAAGCATCTGACCATGGACACCTCATACACATAGGAAGCAACCAGAGAAAAGGAGAGGAACACTAAATCGCTGGGCGTGGTGGCCCACACCTGTAATCCCAGCACTCGGGAGGCTGAGGCAGGAGGATCATTGTGAGTTCGAGACCAGCCTGGGCTACAAAGTGAGCTCAAGGCCAGCCTGAACTGCATAGCGAGACCCTGTCTCAAAAAGCAAAAAAAAAAAAAAAAAAGAGAGAGAGTAACAGTAAATCAAAGAGGTGGCTCAGAATTCAGGTTCAATACTATCTTTCACTCAGAAGAAGAAGGGCATAGAGTGACAAGTCAAGGGGAGGTGGCCAAGAAAAGCACAGTCGATATGGGGAAGGGTCACCTAAGTACAGGCGTAGATGTGTTCTCCACCGGTGAGAGTTCTTATTGGTCCAGTCATCCTTCTCTTCCTGGCTCAAAAAGGACAACACACTTATAAGTGGAGGTTGCTAAATTAGACAAAGAAATCAGTGGGGGAACTCCACTACTCTAGGAGGCTAAAGTAGGAAAAACAAGCTTGGGCCCAGCCTGGGTACCTTAGAGATTCAGTGAAACCCTGTTTCAAAATAAAAAATAAACAAAAAGGGATGGGGATATAGCTTAGTGCAAAAGTCCTAGGTTCAAGTCCCAGTACCACCAAAAAAAAAAAAAAAAAAAAATCGAAGTTGAGTAGTATTGGTTTGGGGAGCTTAAAATAGGGTTGGGAGACCAGTGTTAATCAGATCTCAGCCACAGCTGAGTGTTTGATCCGTGCGGCAGACGTGCCCATCCCATGCGAATCCACCTTTGAATATCATTAACCTCCGCTGAACTTCCGTACAATGGACTCTTTCCCCCAGCTACCCAGAGACCAAGACTGTACCTGGGCCCTTTCTTACAAGACAGCTTCACGTTTGCCAGCACCAAAGCACCAATCACAATTCCTAAGTAACCACTCTCCTTGGGGATTAGAACTGTCCATCCAGTCACCACCTTGTACAACCTTGGAGCACATTTTCAAGATGGTTTCAACCTGTGTTTCCCCATTTGCAGTCCTCCTTAGCCCCCAATAAATGTGATTTTCTTTCCTCTTGACTAGGTTGATTTTATTCTTGATAACAGTTATGAATGTTCCTTACAAAAAGTTTTCAGAGCTTCTCCTCTACCTGCTTTTTTCTCAAAGTAATCAGTTCAAAATAACCCTTATGCCAAAAAAGGGCATAATTTGGGGTGACATTTTCTGCTTTCCTGCAGTTCCCAAGCTTGTCACTTGGTGCCGGCTACCACCTCTGATCACACCCAGCCTCTTGTCCTTTAGCAGTGGGTGGGCATCGTCACACGACGGCAGACAGGTTCCAAAGGAGCAAGCCCACGTACGCATGTTGTGGAGTCTCTGTAGCCGCCACGCCTGCTGGTGGCCCAGTGGTGCCTGCACATCTGGCTGTCACGCCCAGCATTAGTGCAAGGGAGTGCACAACAGCAGGGCCACTCAGAGGGGATTGGCATGGGGCCACTATGTAACAACCTACCCACAGGAACACCAGCAGGGGACACGCCATGCCTTCCCTCTTTGGGTGTGGAAAAGAGGGACATCTCAGCGGAGAGCTTAGACATTTCACCATATCTCACTACATAGCATCATAAAAATCCATTTAAGGGAACAGAGCACATAACTATCACCTAATTTTTGGTACCTTTGTGTGTGTTTCTTTTATATTAAAAATATATATTCACCCACATCAGTTTGGTACTTTGAACTTCAACAATAAAGGCATAGGCTGGACACAGTAGTGATGGTCTCTTGTCCTAGTTATTTAGAAGGCTGAGGCAGGAGGATTATTTGAGTCCAGGAATTTGAGACCAGCCTGGGCAAAATAGTGCAAGAAAGGCACAAAGGCCATCCTGCCATTTTTTAATTTCTTCAGAAGTTCTGCCTTTAGCTTTAGCTTGTTTGCTAGGAGAGAGGACTCTGGTTAACTAAGTCATGCATGTGGGTTTCTCTCTCAGTGGGTTTTCCAGTGCAGGGATCTCTGGAATGGGCCACATTTAGCCGAGCAGGTAGAAGGGGATGGAATGGTACCGAGGCAGCTCCCAGCAGAAGACAAATCAAGGACATGGGTGGAGCTGACACCTCTCCAGCAGCTCAGCAGTTCCTCCTGCAGGTCAAGTCTAACATAGAAGTGCACTTCTGATAAGCCACCGCCGTGCTGTCTCCCGGTTACTATTTAGTCAGTGGAATCACTCTACATGCAATTGCACCAGAATCCTGGGCTAAGCCTGGATCCTCCTTTGCCCCTCACTACCATCAACGAGAGCTGCTGTTTCATCTCCAAAACCCACCTCAACTGCCTCCATCTTTCTCCATCATCCTAGGATAAACCTCCGGCCTCTCCCCAAGCTACGCCCCACAGAAAATCACCCAAGGGACTTCCTAAAGACACAAAATAGACCTTGAAAGTCCCCTCCTTAAAACCCCTTAGCTGCTTCCCAATATATCTTCTGTTGTTCCCTTGTTTTCCAGTGCTAGGGACTGAACTCAAGGAGCACTGAACTACATCCCCAGCCTGTTTTATTCCAAGTCAGGGTCTTGGTAAATTGCTCAGGCTGACCTCAAACTTGCGATCGTCTTGCCTCAGCCTCCCGAGTTGCTGGGATTACAGGAATACGTCACTGCACTAGGTTCCCAATAGTTTTAATAAAACTCAGATTCTCTATGGCATATAAAAGCCTGCCTGAACTAACTCATAACTACCAGGCTGACTTAGGCATTCTCAATGGGGACAATTTTCCCTGGGAGGGAAAATTGGTTCTGGAGGGAAGGAGAGGGAATGAAAACAGTCTTGCTCTTTTTAATGTATTAGGAAAAAAGGTATCTGAAAGAGTGGAGAAATTAACCTGCCTTCGTCTCAGGCTCCTCTTCCCCTTACTGATGGACAGTCTCCCTGCATAGTGCTGGTCTATGACCGAAACAGTCTGTGCTGCCTAATTTGGAGGCACTTAGCCACATGTGGCTCTGAAACCTTTGAAATGTGGCTGGTGCGAAAGGGGAAGGAATTTTTCATTTTAAAGTTAAGTTTCCACAGCCACAGGGGATTCTCAGCTACCATGTTACTACAGCTGCAGACAGACTCATGGGTTCTTATTTTTGTGATGCCAGTGATGAACCCAGGGCCTCACATACACTAGGCGAGTCCTCGCCCACTAAGCCACGTCCCTACCCCTTGGATTTCGAGATAAGGTCTTGCCAAATTGGGCAGGTTGGCCTTGAACTTGTGATCCTCCCACCCCAGCCTCCCGAACAGCTGAGATGAAAGGCACAGGGGGCATCGGCCTCCTTTGGATTCAAGGACATCCAGCTCTTTGCCCTGCTACCTGTGTATATTAGGATGCTTTTGCTACAAATAACAGAAATGCAGAGTGGCTTAAAAAGAAAATTCCCTAGTTACAGTGGTTGGATGTACGACTCCTGTGGTTTCCTGAGGGGCAAAAGTGACAGACACTCAGGAGAAATGGAGTTTGGGTCTCAACAAGCTGTCCAGGGGATGGGCACACGCTGGCATCTGAAAAGTACCGCCCTGTTCTAGCAGCTCTACCACAGGGCAATTTTGCCATTAGCGGACATTTGGCAGTGTCTGGAGACATTCTGGTTGTCACAGCTGGGTGTGCGAGGGTGCTAGGGCATGCAGTGGTACGGTCAGGACAGTGCACGTGGTGGTCTCCACAGCAGAGCTGTATCCAGCTGAGATGGCACCAGGCCCGAGACTGAGAAGCCCTGGCCCACACTTGGGGACACAGGACCCTGCTTGACACCACTGCGGCCCTCCAGGCTTCGCACACGGATTCAGTCTGAGCATAGTCAGCATGAGGAGCCGCATCTGGTCCTCGCTCTGTGCCGAGTTCCCTTGGTCTGCACTCTGCTCAGCTTTCTTTCTATGCGATGCTCTATGGCCTGCGCGTCCGTGAGACTGGTCCTGGTCTCCCTTGGGCATCCATCCACAGTGAAGCACCACAGCAGGGCACAGTGCTCACCCTTGAGGCCTTCCCCACCAACACACACAAAATAGATGCTCAATAAGGAACACGGTCAAGATGCATGCTGAAGTTTCAGAACTGGCTTTTACCATAATCAAACTCCAACTCCTCTGTCTTAGAAAATCAACAGGCCATGTGGGTAAACCAAACTTTCCCATGCTTAATTAGGAATCATTCTGTTCAAATGAGATGTGAGAATCGCCACTGTCTTCCACCACTTTTTTTTTTTTTTTTTCCAGCACCAGGGATTGAGCCCAGGGCCTTTGTCCTGAGCTACAGTCATGGCCCTTTTTGGACAGCCGGGGCTCAAACTTGGGATCCTTCTGTCTTTGCCTCCCATAATGCTGAAGTTAGAGGTGTGGAACACTACAGCCTGCCTTCCTACAGAGCATCAGACAGTCAATGTAGACAACATTTTCTAGATGAGACGCAAGCAAGAGACCTTGTATTCTGTAAATATGATCCAGGAGAGTTTCATACTCCAGGAAGACAGCAAAACATAGTAGTTAATACCGCAATCAGCCGAGCTCAAGCCCGTCTCCTCCTGAGCTTCTTTTGCAACGTCTGATAGGACGTGTTCTACCAGGGAATGCATGGGAGCTCTCCCTGCACTTTCTTAAAATACCACGCTTCCAGGAATGGATGTGCTGGGAAAGTTTATTTATATCATATGCTATCACATCAATCACATTTAAATCCCAGAAGTTTATATCCACAGCCTCCAGTACCATTTAGAAGATTTTTTTCCCCCAAAACCAAAACAAGAAACATTGAATATGACAGTTGAGTCGCTTAACAAAAACCCTGCTCACTTTGAGGTCTGCTCTGGGATGTCGGAATGCACCATGTCCAGAGGCTGCCAGTGACAATCCATGAGGGAGTCGTAGAGCTCTTCGCTTTTTGCCATAAACTCCTTGTTTAATTCCTCAGTATTCAAAGGACGATTTGGATCTGCAGAAGTCAAAAATGGACGAGGAAAATAGAGGTTCATACAACACACACTGGGGGTAGCTGAAAGCTCAAGAGTTTGCAAAACAAAACATGAGCAGGAGCATGGCAGGCAGGAAAGTTTAAATCCTTTTCAGTAAGACTAGAAAGTATAAACCCAATGAGGAGGTAATAGTGCCTCACTCTACAGACACCAAGATGGTGAAGAGTGGAGACTGAACAGGCCTTTTAGAGCTGAGTGCCAGGGAGAGAAAGGGGAAGGTCAAAGACGAGCCCCAAGTTTCTGGCAGGAAATGATGATGCCAGATGGTGAGCCAGGACCAGGACTCCCAATAAACAAACATGGCCAGTAGTTAGCAGACTGATACACAAACAAATCGATAGCAACTAACCCCAAAGCACAGGCGGAGCTGCCTTCCATCTCCACAGCCTGGGACGCTGTGATAGGGGTGAGGGGATGTGTCAGTGAAGGCCTCAGAACGGGGCTCTCACCCCAAGTTGCCAGGTTGCTGGGATTTTCAAGATCACTCACTTTTTAAAAGAATATATAATCCTTTACCGAATATAACGGAAGCCCCTCTCCTTTGTAATCTCTGCATGCCTGGATGCACAGAGGACCATAAATGCCACCTAATGCTCTCGTGGGTTGGTGTGGATCGTTTGGAGGCTTGTTGGGGACTGAATGCTGTGTCCGCTCCGAAATTCATCGTGAAGCCCCACGTCTCAGCATGACGACATTCAGAGAGGGGTCTCTGCGGGGGTGGTTGGTGTCAGGTGAGGTCACAAGGAGGGAACCCCGGTCTGATGATCTGTGCCCTTAGATGAACAGACACCAAGAGCTTGCTGGTTTTGAAGACGCACAGACAGAGGAGAGGTCAGCTGAGGACACCATGCAGCGGGGGGGGGGGGGCTGCTGCTGTGTACAAGCTAGGAAGAGAGCGTTTGCCAGAGACCAGACCAGCTGGAACCTGGATCTTGAACTTCTGGCCTCAGACCTGTGAGAAAGCCGTCTAAGCCGCTGTGCTACCATGTTACAGGGCTCTCAGCAGAACTTGGGCCTTTCCAGATCAATCACTTCAGAACCAAGAACAGCTCCCTGTCTTTGGAGGCCACGTTGTCCAATTCTTGGTCTCTGGGCATCGAAACCGTTTGCACAATCTTTGTTCTGAGAGCTTCTCACCATAAAATTATTGCACATTTATACCTCTGACTCTGAACTTATTTTCTGTTTTAAAGTCATGCCCAGTTCAGAAGTGGTGGTGCATGCCTATAATCCCAGCAATCTGGGAGGCTGAGGCAGGAGGATCAGAAGTTTGAACCAGCCTGGGTAACTTAGTGACTTAGTGAGACCTTGTCTCACGATAAAAAATAAAAATAAAAATGGCTAGGGATGAAGCTCAGTGTGAAGGCCATGGGTTCAATTCCAACCGCCACCACCAAAATAAAGAAATAGATGGATGTCTGTCTGTCTGTCCTGCCTTAAGCTCCTTGACTTTAAGAGAAACTGTCTGCATGTTCTTTCTGGGGTGCAAGGTGTCAGGAAGACACGGCCTGCGTTACCGTGGCTGTGAAGAGATACGCAGTGTGGTCAGCTCCAAACCCCAGAGCATGTGATCTACGGGCTGTAACACAAGTCAGAAAGAAACGGGGCCCATTTTCCTGAAATCTGTGGGCTGCCTGGACCTGCACTGTGTGGGGAGTGGAAGCTTCCCTCCCCCAGTCCAGAGAATGTGATGTTTCATTCTGAAATAAACTAGCGGTGGGCAGACTAAGACAAAGGTGTGCATATGTAGCACACGCACAGGCAGTAGTGCATGAAAGAAAGTGAATACTTGAAAATCCAGTGCGCTCCGGAAGCTTCTATGCACCTTCACAAGAGGAAATGAGGAAATAAGAGCGGGTGGGCATCTTGAGGGAGAGTTAATAATTACTGGAAAGACCAGGCCATGGTGGTGCATGCCTATAATCCCAGCACTCAGGAAGCTGAGGCAGGATTGCTGTGAGTTTGAGGCAGTCTGAACTGCATAGCAAGACTTGCTCTCAAAACTAAAAACAAGGCCGGGCGTGGTGACGCGCACTTGTAATCCCAGCACTCGGGAGGCTGAGGCAGGAGAATTGTTGCAAGTCCAGCCTGGGCTGCAAAGTGAGCCCAAGGCTAGCCTGAACTGCATAGCGAGACCTTGTCTCAGAAAAGACAAAATAAATAAATAAATAAATAAATAAACAAATAAAGCCGGATGTGGTGGCGTACATCTGTCATCCCAGAACTTGGAAGGCTGAGGCAGGAGGAGGATCCCTCTGAGTTTGAGGCCAGCCTGGGCTACAAAGTGAGTTCAAGGCCAGCTGTAATTATAGAGTGAAACCCTATCTCTAAAAGATAAAAAACCAAACACAGAATTAAAAAGTTACTGGGAAAAATAAATGGGCCCCCAGGAGAACAGCACCGACGGGGGATGGTGTCCCTCCAGTCTCCTCTCTGGAGATGCAGTTGATCTTTCCTGGTGAGTCAGACTCGAGGTGGGAGTGGATTCAAAACAACTAACAACAGAGTCTCTGCGGGAGGCTCTGTCTCCAGGCAGGGTGCAGAAGCCCCAAGAAAGCCTCTCTAGGCCTTTTAGGGGTTGTTCCTTTGGCCGCATACATGGAAATCTACAAAATGGGGGATATGGTAGACATCAAGGGAGTGGGTACTCTGCAAAAAGGAACGCCACACAAATGTTACCACGGCAAAACAGGAAGAGTCTAAAGTGTTACCCAGCATGCTGTTGGCATTGTTGTAAACAAGCAAGTTAAGGGCAAGATACTTGCCAGGAGGATTTTTTTTTTTTGGTTTTTCTCCAGTACCGGGAACCGAACTCACGACCTTGCGCTTGCCAGGCAGGTGCTGTGCCGCTGAGCTAAATCCCCAGCCCCTTGCCAAGAGGATTAATGTGCATATTGAGCATATTAAACACTCAAGGGGTCAAGATGGCTTCCTGAAACGTGTCAAGGGAAATGATCAGAAAAAGAAGGAGCCGAAGAGAAAGGGTCCTGGGTTCAACAGAAGCGCCAGCCTGCCCCGCCCAGAGAAGCACACTTAGTGAGAACCAATGGGAAGGGCCTGAGCTGCTGGAACCTGTTCCCTATGAATTCATGGCATAGGCTGGAGACAGAGCTCTGCCGTTCAGCGCCTAAGTGTTCGAGGCCCTACTTAAAAATAAAAACTCATCCTGTGTTGGAAGGATGGTTTCCTTCATTGAACTGCTGTGTGGAGCCTTTGCCTCAGAAACAAATATTTAGAGCCGATTTTCATCCTCCCTAGTTAGTTGTGTCAGGTCTTTACTCTTCAGAGTTTTTCCTGGTGAAAGATATCGCTGAGGTACTGTGTAGGTGTGTACCCAAATGGTCAAATATTTATGAAATATTTATATAGGTTTGAAGAGCCTGTAAATCACCATGGGGAAAAGACACAGCAAAATAAATGGAAGTCCATTTCAGTTAGATGAATTATTTAAAGCAAAAAAAAAAAAAAAAATACGATTAAAGTGAACCCCACCTGTCTCTAGTTGCCTCCTATCTTGGCTCCTGGAAAATTTAAAACAATCCACGTGGATGGTGTTTATGTTTCGCATTACATTTCTCCCTGCCCCGTGCTGCCCCAGCTGTGGGATTCGCTGACCTTGCGAGGTCATCAGGTGCCAGGTGCCTTTAGAGGACCAAGAGCACCTTAGAGCTCAAGCTCACAACACGTCCTTCGAGGTAGTTATGAACCTACCTGCTCTACAGAAGGGAAACCTGACATACTGGAAAATAATGGGTCTGAAATTACAAGGCTGGTAAGTGGGATTTGAGCCCCAGCAA
Organism: Chinchilla lanigera; assembly: GCF_000276665.1. Taxonomy (NCBI): domain Eukaryota; kingdom Metazoa; phylum Chordata; class Mammalia; order Rodentia; family Chinchillidae; genus Chinchilla; species Chinchilla lanigera. The sequence goes on along the minus strand of NW_004955465.1, from coordinate 3,658,492 downwards.
CCTGGACCCAGAAGGCAGCCTTTCGTGCTTTTCCTCCCTCCTGTCCCAGACTGCATAGCTAAAGGCAGGAAGAGGAGCTCATGTTTTAGACACCCTGCGCCCCCAGCTGGGGTGGGGGATATAGCTCAGCTGGTTCATATGTAAATCAGTACTAAAAACTAGAACTGCCCAACAGCACTGGATTTCTTTCAAACATCAATCCCAAGTCATTTAAGCATTCAGCTCCTACCAGGGTGCAAACCCTGTGACACTCACCAAGCCTCGGAAGCCCACACACCCCCGCCTTTCAGGGAGCTCGAAGGCTGACTGGAGCCCAGGAGGGTAAATGGACTGGGAGGACAGGTGACAGGACACTGGCACCAGTGTTCTCTGTATTTCTCCCCTACTGCTCTTCCCCCCCTTTTTTTTGTACTGGGAATCAGACTCAGGACCTTACGCTTGCCAGGCGGGCACTTATGCCACTGAGCTATATCCCCCGCCCCTTCTCTTCCCTTTAAAGTAAATGCAAAACATTTGCTTTCCTTCTACAAACAAGACACTTGCAGGACTGGGATCATTCCCTGGGCGGACAAACTTTATGCTTTTCAGGACAGACAAAGAACTGCAGGAAGCACTGTCACCAGAGCCACCAGTCAGGTCGTCAGGGAAGCCACCGCCACAGCCTCTTGTTTTCTCCCCCTTTAAAAAACTAAAAGCCAGGTGTAGTGGCACACACTTGTGATTCTAGCAGTCTGGAAGGCTGAGGCAGGAGTATCAAAAGTTTGACCCCAGCCTAGACTACTTAGCAACTTAGCATGAACCAGCCTCAAAATAATAAATTGAAAAGAGCTGTGGTGTAACTCAGTGAGAAGGTCCTGGGTTTCACCCCCAAGTCCCAAATAAATAATAAATAAGGAGCTGAGGCAGGAGGATCATAAGTTCAAGGCCAAGCTAGGCAACTCAGCAAGCCTCTGTCTTAAATAAAGACGGAGGATATAGGTTAATGGTACAGTGCTGGCTGAGTCGCTGTAAGTCCATGGGTTCAATCCCCAGCACATGAATCAGTCAATCAATAAAAAATTAAAAAGAAATGAGGCCGGAGGCTCAACAGTGGAGCACATGTGTAGCTTGCACAAGACCTTGGTTTCAGTCCCAGCACCCAGAGCAAAGAAAATCAACTAAAGTGTCATGAGTCCTGCCTTAACCTGTTCTCTGCTGACACCGGGTGATTTATGTATTTGGCGCATTTTCTGGAGGCTGGCAGGCCTAAGCTTGAGGGGCTACATGCCGCCTGGGCTTCTACTGCCTCACCTCACAGCAGGGAACAGCCAGGTAGGAGAGCAAGGAGGTGGGAAGGCGGGATGCCTCCCTCGTGGAGCACCCACTCCCCTTGTAACACGATCTATAATCACCTCCTAAATGTCCCAGCTCCTAGAAGGGCGCCTAGCTGGATGCCTGTAACCCCAGCAGTCTGGGAGGCTGAGGGAGAAAGATGGCAAGTTGAAGCTCAGCCTGGGCATCTCAGGAAACCCTGTCTCAAGAAATAAAAATGGCTGGCGATGTAACTGCAGGCCAAGGCCTTGGGTTCAACTTCCGGTGTGGGATTCCCGCTCTCAACGCTGTTACGCTGGGCTCTAAATAAGAATTCAGGGGACGTGTTGAAACCAAGGCTCATCTTAAACTTAAGGTGGAAACACTTCTTTAAATCTACATAATCTCTTTTTTACTGTTTGAGAACGTCTCCGCCTCCCCATCCTTCAGAAAGGCCCTTGGAAGTAGCTCAGCTGACATCGACCCCATCAGAACAATTTCCTAGAGAACAGGACAAGTGACTGAGGAGAACCGCTTCAGCCACGAACACTGGAATGTTCCGCAAGGCTCTCAGTTCCGAGCAAGGCAACTGAACGAGGGAGGGACCTAGAGGCGGGGTTTTGTTTCCAACCACTGGGGCGCGGTGTGTACGATTACCTTCTAGCGAGTCTTCAGCTTGGCCTTCAGCTGGACCCTTGGTTTTCAGCTGGGTTTCCTACCGAGAAAATCAGTATCTTAAGAAAAAAAATTCACTTTACTAACATTTACAACCAATCAATGCTTTCTTGGAAAAGAAAATCTAGCTCTCTAAAATGCTAAAATCCCTTTCAATCAGATTTACCTGAACTCTGATGAGAAGAATATATTATTCTGCAACTATGAAATGGGTGAAGTGAGTAAAAAAAAAAAAAAAACTGTCACAAGGGAGGAACAAGCCTGCTAAAGGCAGGTGGCATCTCTGTAACGGCTGGGAATTCCCTAGCATCACAGCGCCTGGGCTGGAAGCAGGCACAGGGACTTCTTCCTATGCCACACGCCCACTCACCACCTGGAGTCCTGCCCTTCCCTCTTGAAGACAACCTGCAGTCTCCCTGAACACGCACTCCTGGCCCTAAACAAGCACGGCTCCATCAAGGACGAGGACAATAAGTACCAGGAAATGCAGAGCCTGCAGAAAAGCAAAGCAATCAGTCTTGCTTTTACCCAACAAGAGATGTAAGTTCCAGAAGCACCTGACACATATCTTGGTTGGCTAACCCACACCCTGCCTCAACAGCACACACTGCAACGGCTGCTGCTATCTGTACCTGCTGGGAAGCTTCGTTTTTTTAAGTCTGTTCAGCTGTTCTAAGAAGCCATCCTATTCAGGAAAGTTGTAATCACTCTTGGCACCAGTGCCAGGAGCCACCAGGGTAGAGTCTGCCACAGGCTGTCTTCCAAGACATGTATAAATGGCCTCCCTCTGCTGCAAGTGGACCAAGGAAGTTGTGCTGATGGGCCCTAAAGACCTGAGAATCATTCTAAAGACATCTACTTCTGGTAAGGCAAGTTACAATGTCAAAGAACATAGAAGAGGGATATTTGGAACCTAACCCCTCAACTTGGGAAGCCAAGGGCATGGTGGCATAGGTAAGGACAGGCATACTATAGTGGGGAACAAAGTTACGGCATGTTGTAGAGGACATGCTTCACTAGAGAAACCAAAATGAGGAGATGGGAGTGAAAGATCCACTGCAGGGCCTCACCCTGCATATTCTGATGATACTGTAGCTGCTCTGTCAAGAATACCCACCAGGATGGGAGGCCGATGACATAGCCATTCTGTAGCCATAGCCACAGAATGTATTTATAATTCTTAATAAAGGTGCATAATAATTTGACTAGTGTATGGGATAAAAATTCTGGAATGTGCCATCAAAAATGTCTAGAAAAGGGCTGGGTGTGGTGGCACATGCCTATAATTCCAGCACTAGGGACGCTGAGGCAGGAGGATCCTTGTGAGTTCGGGACCAGCCTGGGCTACAAAGTGAGCTCAAAGCCAGCCTGAACTGCATAGCAAGACTCTGTCTCAAAAAGGCAAAAAAA
>NW_004955465.1:3652202-3654112 GCF_000276665.1 Chinchilla lanigera | reverse complement strand
CCACAGGACATCTAAATAAAGAATGCTGGGTTTTTCCCCCTGTGCTGGGGATTGAACAACACACTACACATGAGGTCTGACACTAAAGTACATGCCACCCCCGAGAGGAGAATTTTTAGGGTCCTTAAAAGGCAGCTGTCCTTAAACCTGTAAGCAGAAGCAAGCAAAGAACAAGCCGAAACTTAGTGCTTGGCCCATACTTAGCCAAAGCACCACTGCGCCAGACACAAAGCTCAACCACAGAGTTGTAGCAAACGTACAGGGATGGAACTAGAAGACTTCCACCCATTCCAGCGGTGCTGCTTCCCATTTGGGGAGGGAGGGAGGAAAAGGGAAGGTTTGGCAGAGTTTTTTCCTCACTCTAGTACATCTTAATGTGGCTTAGAAATGTTGCATTAGCAATCAAAGTATTAAAATGGCTTTCTAGAGTGTATTCATGCTACGGCCAAAGCCAGAAGCCACTTCCTCTCCTAGCTAAATGTTAAAAAATAAAAACCTATTTTATGACAACAATCTAAAGTTTAGGAAGCTAAGGATGTCCTCGGGGGTAGAGTACTTGTCTGGCATGGGCAGGGCCCTCATCACCATCCCCAGGACCACAGCAAGTTCAGCAGCAAAAATTGTGGCCAGAATCGCTCAGCGTATTATTTTGTTTCTGGAAGAGAGAGTGGATGTAAATTGTATGCAAGTCAAAATTTCTCAGGCTATCCATATGGCCATATACATCAAATTGTATACATTAAACATGTGCAAAAACTCAGCTTTTTAAAAACTATCATCACTTTAGTTTCTGTCATTAATATATTATAGGCAGCAGCCGTTCCTCAGACAAAGCATTACTACTGAGAACATACAAAAAACTCAAAAAATTCAGACCTCCCATATTTAAAGACCCAATCCAAAAATGGGCATCTGAGATGAATACACACTTCTCAGATGAAGAAATACAAACAGCAAATAAATATATGAAAAAAATATTCAACATCACTGGTCATTTGAGAGATGCAAATTAAAACAACACTGAGATTCCATCTCACCCCTGAAAGAATGGCTGTCATCAAGAAATTACCAATAACAAATGCTGGTGGGGCTCTGGGGAAAAAGGAACCCTTCTCCACTGTTGGTGAGAGTGTAGACTGTTATAACCACTGGGGAAATCAGTGTGGAAATTCCTCAAAAAACTAGGATTAGAGGTTCCATTTGACCCAGCTATTCCCTTGTGGGGTACCTTCCCAGAAGAATTAAAAATATCATACCACAGTGATATATGTGCACCCATGTTTATAACAGCACAATTTGTAATATCTAAATACTGGAAACAACACAAATGCCCATCAACCAAGGAATGGATAAAAAAAAATTTTTTTTAATACAATGGAGTACTAGTCAACCATAAAGAAGGATAAACTTGAGACTTTTATAGGCAAACGGATGCAAGTTGAGGCCATATTCATAAGTGAAATAAACCAGACGCACATGTGTAAACACTGTATTGTCTCACTAGTGTGAGAAGCTGAAAGAGTAAATAAGACAAAAAAATGTATAGTAGATATTTAAAATGGGAAAAAACTGTTCAAAAGGAAAGAGAGACTAAGATGAGGGAAAGGAGAAAAGAAGGGAAAAATGAATATCTATCTATCTATCTACATATATGATAGTTAAAACAGTTGTACTATTAATTTCTCTTAGTTCTTTGAAAAGAAAGGTTTGTACTAATATTGTTTGCACAGTTAAATGCCTGTATCTTGTACTATGAGTAACTAATTTAAAGATAACAATACGTGATGTATTAAGCATTGTTACCTTCCTATTACCTTGTTTTGAAGTTTTTTCTTCCTCTTTAAAATAAAATATTATAGGCAGCTAAATTTGATAGAAATTAGCAGGCAGTCAGACAGGGCCAGGCCCTC
>NW_004955465.1:3647562-3651172 GCF_000276665.1 Chinchilla lanigera | reverse complement strand
GTGCTGGGATTATAGGCTTGGAACTCCCCTCCCCCCTTATCCAGTAATTTCAAGTAAGAGCGATTTCTGCTTCATCTGCTTAAGAACACTTCTGTTCAAAGCTGCCAAAAGGATTGTGTTAATCAGAACACTAATAGTTGTAATTTTTTTTTTTGTTCTGGTTTTTTTGGTTTTTGTTTTTTTTTCCGGTACCAGGAATCGAACTCATGACCTTGGGCTTGCCAGGCAGGTGCTGTGTCACTGAGCTAAATTCCCAGCCCCTAGCTTTCATTTTCATTCAAAGTACAGGGGAAAAAAACCCACTCACCTTTGCCAGTAGTAGTAATAGTTATTTCCTTGAGCTACGCCAAAACCTGCAACGTTCTCCCACCTGGCCATTTGTGCAGAAACTTTCCCAAAGAACGCTGAACCACAGCTTTGATTTCTGAGCTGGTGGATGACCCCTTCCCAAGGCCCAAGGCAGCTAGCTACCTGAGGGGAGGAATTATGGGTTGTGACAGCGCCTGCCAGGGAGTTAAGGGCCGGGTTTCCTGACACGGGGCAAAGGTGTGGGCGGAGGCGGGAATCCATCAGGGCCACCTGGGGACCTGGGGGCTCTGCAGCTGCTCCGCACAGAAGTCAGGCCTGGGGTAACCAGTGTGTTGCGGGGTGCGCTGGTCAACTGTGAAGAACCCAAACACCTCCACGGTACCCCTGCGATAATACAGAGGTTTTAATACCTAAAACCTTAGGACAAATACTACAATCTGATGTTTCCTTCTCTTTGATTTGCTAACAGATGTTGGAACCAGCACACGGTGGTTTTCTTTTTTAATCCCCTGCAGGTGGAAATCTTTATTCCAATGAGCTGCAAAAGTATGGGGCTGAGAAGTAATTTCTCTCTTCCTCTCTAACACATGTACTTACATTAATACAGGTACAGGATAAAATTTTAAATGTTTCCATTGTTCAGGCTTTCGTTTTTTGGGTTGGTTTTTTTTTTTGTTTTTTTTTTTGGTAGCAGGAATCGAACTCACGACCTTGAGCTTCCCAGATAGGTGCTGTGCCACTGAGCCATCTTCCTGGTCCATGGCTTTCATTTTTTCTGTTCCTTAGTGATAGTAGGGATTGAACCTAGCGCCTTGGCACTGACCTACATTCCCAGCCCTTCTTTCATTTTTTATTCTTGAAATTTGCCCAGGCGGTGCTTGAATTTGCAATCCTCTTCTTGTTGACAGCTAAGTTAGGTAGAAGTATTCTAGGCAGCCAGATCAGGCCAAGGCCTCAAGGGAGTCAGTGCTGAAGATGGGATACATTGCAACTGCGGGGGAGACCCATCCACTGAGGGCAGCCCTCAAGGCAAAAGATAGAATAAACGCACCCACATACTTCCTCTATGGATAAACAAGTGGTTGATATTCTAAATAGGTATCACCTTGGGGGAGTCAGGAAGGGCCCCTGTTCTGTTCCATGCCTGCTTGCTACATGACTTGCCTCCCCATTTGATCCTCATTTAATCAGTATTACCTGATCAACTATGCTCCTAATCTTATTGGTTGACCATAGTTTTGTCCCACCTCAGGTCCACCTTGTAATTTCCCATTGGATCAATGTTACCTAAGTGATTATAGTTGTAATTTTATTAGCTTATTATAGTTTTCCCCACCTTGGGCCCACCTCACCTCATGGTTTTGCTTTACAAAATTCCCTTGAAAGGTGGGGTCCTTGGCATCCCACTTGGGACTCTTTCTGCCTCTTAGAATCTTTCTTCCCCCAATAACTAGATTCTGCTCTTAATCTGTGTTGTTCCTAGAATTCATTCTTCAATTTAGAGAACACAAACTTTACATCTAGCAGGTTGGGAATTGTCTTTCCCGTCACTCCTACCTCTGCCTCCCAGTGGTGGGTAACAGGAGTGCAGCACCACGTCCGGCCTCTGTTGTTCAGTATTTTTTAAAGGAAAAATAAAGTATGCTAAAGCCAGCAGCACTTCCAAACTTTAACGTGTTTAAAATGGAGGCTCAGCCATGCATGGTGGTGCATCCCTTGTAATCCCAACACTGTGAAGCTGAAGCAAGAGATCTCAAGTCTGGGCCCAGCCTAGCAATTTAGGAACTTGGTAAGACCCTGTCTCAAAATAAAAAATGGGGCCGGGGATGTAACTCAGTGCAAAAAGACCCTGGGTTCAATCTTCAGTACTACAAAGACAAAAAACAAACAGAACTCTGATTTTATTTGGGGGTGGCACTAGACCTGGTAAAAAGATTCCATTCTTTTTTTTTTTTGGTTTTTTTCCGGTACCAGGAACCGAACTCATGACCTTGCGCTTGCCAGGCAGGCACTTTGCCGCTGAGCTAAATTCCCAGCCCCAAAAAGATTCCATTTCCTAGCTCTTGCTTGCAGCTGCAAGCGGTCAAATGGCCGGACTGCCTGAAATACAAATGAAGCCATTGGAAGGGGACTGAAGAAAGCAGTGTGGGAAAAGGGGCTTTGCTCAGACGAAGAAGGCCTTTCATCCTGCACCCTTTCCCCAGGCCCGGAGCAGCGACTGCAGACACAACAGCCTGGGCTAACATCACTGCAGCTATCTAGGACCAGGAAGGGACCTCAGGTGGGGAGTCATGCACAAGAACACCAGATCCCAGCGTTCTTAGCTCAGCCAAGCTCCAGTCACGCTGCTGAAATTTACGGCCCATGTGTGTTTGTGCTCACAAAACCCAGTGTAGCCAAAGAACCCTGCTAAGTCAGTTTGGCCAGAACCCCTCATCTGGACATCTGGTCACCCATGCTATCTGATCTTCTCCAATAGCTGATCGGGTTCCCCACCCTCCACCCCAGTGATGGCTGATGACCCTGGCTTGACGTCAGCAAGAATCCTGTTAGGTTGGTTTAGGCAGAATCCCCCCTCACCTCTGCAGTTTTCTCTCAGTAATTCTCCTACTGTTCTGGGCTTTACATTTCCAGTTGCTCAGGTTGTGTGGAGTTGAGTGTGACTGCTGCACCTTCAGACCCAACCGCAGTAAAGCCTTCCTACTGCGCTTCAAGGAGCCCCAGGGAAAGCTTCCTAACAATCTTCAAGGCAGGACAGGTCTGGGTCCCTCACCACTGTCGAATTCCTCCGCCAGTCCTACACAGGCCTACTTCCCCACTTCTTTCGCTTAACTAATGTTTTGTTTAAGCCACTGTGGTTTTTGGTTTTTCTCTTTTGTAATTTTGAGCATTTTACAATATAGCCCATGCTGGCCTTGGACTGACATTGACCCTCCTGCCTCAGCCTCCTGAGTGCTGGGATTACAGCAGTGGGCCACATACCCCAGCCCATTTGTTTTATTATATCCAGTTAAACAATAACTAAATACTATGGCAGCTCAGATGTCACTCAGTAAAAGGTATTGGTTAAGAATTCTGTTAAAACGTTAGCTTTGTTTTCTTATTTTATTAGAGGCAGCTAAGCTAGAAAGAAATTAATATACAATGAGAGAGGGACTGGGCTGTTATGGAACTCAGCGAAAATCAATCAATCAATCAATTTATTAGAGGCAGCTAAGCTAGAAAGAAATTAATATACAATGAGAGAGGGACTGGGCTGTTATGGAACTCAGCGAAAATCAATCAATCAATCAATCAATCA
>NW_004955465.1:3616703-3646278 GCF_000276665.1 Chinchilla lanigera | reverse complement strand
GTTTTTATCCAATGAATACTTACAACCTGAGCAATTATGAAATTACTGCCATAACCATAAATGAAACGCTGCTTTGTTCTCTGTGAAAAAGAGCACGCAAGGCCAAGGAAATGTCGAAGCAGCAGCAGTACTGTTACTTAGTTGTGTGGTCTTGAAAGTCACTTTTCTGTACCTAGCTCAGCACTTATGCAACCTATAGTTAAGACTGAAACAGTGATGTTATCCTTGATGAGGCATTACTCTCTTTGAAAATTTAGATAAATTTTATCAACTATTTCTGTTCCCCCCTCCACCTCCAGTATTGGGAATTGAGCCCACGACCTCACGCTTGCCAGGCAGGCGCTGTGCCGCTGAGCTAAATCCCCAGCCACCTATCAATGCTTTCTTCTAACAACGTACATCCACAATTTTGCAAATAATTTCTAGGGATTCAGAACTCCTGGAATTTATCCACAAGTCGCCTCCTTTCCCCAACATTTGGCCTGCATGCTAGGTCTTCTGAGCTCTGATATTGGTTCCACCACTTTCTATTTCAGTAAAAATCACTTTGGGGTACATACATGGTGCCTGCACAGTGGCTTCCATTCCCTAGGTTACACTGACAACGCATCAAAAGGTAAAATCGTTTCTCTAAACGCAAACACGAATTAAAACGCCCCGAATTAAATACAGAAGACGCCCAGAACACCAGGGAAAAGGGCCTAAGCACGGAAGGATTTTATGACAGTTCAAACAGGGCATTTAAGTCTTGCCCGGGACGGATGCACTAACCCTACGGTGTTTACGAGAACTATTCGAGGTAATACCACTGCATTGAGACGCGGGACAGCAGCTGTGATTTGTAACGCATCCCTCCATCTCTGATCTTATGAAAATCTCGAACGTGAAAGCTGTTTGCTCTTTTTAATCCCCTAACGGAGTTAGATGACCAGGTGAAGCTGGGCGAAACGCAAGAAGACTTCCTTCTGGATCGCTCGCGACGGGCGCCCGCGTCCGCCCTCGGGCAGTCCGCCCTTTACAGCCCTCAGCTGAGCGGTCCTCCTCCCCTCCAGGACGAGCCCTGTCGCAGGCCGATCCGACCCTAGGGACGCCTCGTGCGCCACGTGGCAGGAAGGCTGCAGCGCAGGACGCGACCCGCCGGGGTCCCGAGTTCAGCCTCGCGCATCCGCGCCTATGGCTGCGGACCCGACAGTGACACCCGAACCCTAAATCCCCCTGCTTTCCCTGCAGCTCAACAAAAGCGCCTTTTACGCCTTCTTGCACAAAAAAGAAACTTAACCCTTAACCCCTTCTCCCAGTGCGCTAGACCCGGACTAGCCTCTCCCCTGCAGCAGAAGCCGCAGCCCAGCGGCACCGAGGCTGGTCCCGCCCCTTCCTTGAAGTTCCGGAAATGGGGGCCTCGCGCAGAGGATGTCCCGCCCCCCTCCCTTTAGGCCCGCCCAGCTCATGGCGTCCTAGAATTTGCCTGCTTATTCCTTTTTTTAAAATTTTATTTTATTTTATTTTTTTATTTATTGTAATGAGAAACTACTCTGCTGGTATCCTTTCTCATTCTCTGCCTGGAAAGTTTACGGCGCTGAAACTGTTTCCTTGTATACAGGCAACCCTGCGAGGTGACGTACAATTTGGGCGCCGGCACAGCAAGGACCCCTCCCTTCCCTTCGCTTGAGGTTCTGTCGCCCGGCCGGCGGGGAGGCGCGCGCGCTGCGAATGGAGCTGGTGGCTGGCAGCTACGAGCAGATCCTTTTTGGGTTCACTGTACACCCGGACCCTAAGGCGAGTGGCGACCACGAGGTAAGATGCGGCGAGCGGAGGGGTTGCCGGGGAGGGGCGGGACGAGGCCCATGCGGCCGAGGTAAACGCTCCGGCCGTGCTGTTTATTCCAGTCCGAGTCCCTGGGCTGCTTGGTGAACCGTTCTCCGGCTTTGCCCAAAGACCATTTAAACACGGATAGGCGTTCTGCAAAATGCCGCGTAATATCCGCCTACTGCAGTTAGCAGTTTTGGCATACCCGTCACCTAAGACATTTGTCGTGTCTGCGTGGAAACATTCAAAATTCTCTTTACTGGTTCACTTAAATTGTACAATTAATTGTCAGCCAGTTATCCTATGACGCCAGAAAACTCGGCGAGTCAGCCCTATCCACCTGCACACCTCTGCCCGTTAAGCATCCTCTCTGTCTTGTAGTCCCCACTATTGTGCTACTTTTGGGAAGTCAGCTTTTTTGGTTTTCCCGAAGGGCATTTGCTCTTAGCTAATTTATAAAATGAGAATAACTAGGAGTCGCGTGCCTGCAGTCCCAGCTGTCGGGAGGCTGAGGCAGGAGGGTCGCTGCGAGTTCGAGCCCAGCCTGTGCTACGTATTGAGTCCGGGGCACCCTGAACTACATAGCGAGACCCTGTTTAAAAGAAAAGAATAACTATATTTGCCTCACAGAGGATCGCTGTGAAAACTACTCTTTATGTGGAACATAGCAGTTTTACAATAAAATACGTTGAATAATAAAATCGCTTTGTAGGAGATACATACAGTACGTCTAATTGCTTCAGGAATAAAATAGTCCTGGTCTAGAAGTCAAGAGATCAGAAACCTCCTTATTGTCCTATCTACCACTTTGACAACTGTGTTAGCAGTGTACTTTTTTATTCTCCCATCGAGGAAAGTACTTACCATGTTCTGTAATTTATCTCCATGTTATGTGTCTCTCTCCTACAGCATTGCTTATCTTAGCAAAGTCTTTGCAGTCCGATCCACACTTCTGGGGACTTCTTACCCTCCCACCTACTCATGTTAAGTTCCCAGTAAATAATGTTAAGTTCCCAGTAAATAATGAATATATATCATTTGCTTTACCTAAGAGGAGTTGATGTTGATCAAAGCCATAACATTTTGTAAAATTCCAGGACAGAAATTTAGTGAAAGAGCAGGCTGATTTTTCATTAGATCCTGAATACCCACACTGGCTATCAACTTGTATCTGTAGTTCTTTTTTCCATGTGCAGAAATACCAGCTTCCTACATACTATGGGAGCATTTTGTGACTTTGTTTTTGACATGTAATAATGGTACATATTTATGGAATACACTATGTATTTACTTGTTTAATTTTTTTTGGTACCAGCAGTTGAACTCAGGACCTTACACTTGCGCCACTGAGCTATATATATCCCCAGTTCATACACTATGTATTTAAATAATTGTATACATTATATGATTGTCAGGGTAATTGATTCTCTAGGACTTATATTGGTTAATAATGGAAATATCCATATTGTGTTTTTCTTTATAGGACTTGTCATACTTACCTCTGTGTAACATCGTATTATTTTGTTTTATGTCTCTCCCATTGGTGCGGAAGCTCCATTAGAATAGGAGCTTCTTGTTCACTGATACATATCAGCTGCCTGAAGTGTTGCCAACCGCGTGGTTGAACTCATTATATGTCCCAGACTGGCCTCAAACTTGAAGCAGTCCTCCCACCTCAGCCTTCAGAGCACTGGGATGACAAGTGTGTGCCCAGTGGGTGGCACTTTAGTGTCCAGTCCTCTCTCTGTTCCTGGGTTCTGGAGTTAGGATTCCCAGCATTGATTTCCCACTTCCTTGCATTCATTAGTCACTTTTCGGGCTCTTTGCTTTGATCTGCGTATCACTGCATAGTGTGTTTTCCATTTGTAGGATCCAGTGGTAGTGTTTATGAATTGTAGACTGTGTTGCTAGACAGCTGTGACGTGACTGTGGTATTGATCATATGTTTTACCCGTCAGCAGAAATGGACTTCAGTGGCCGACTTCACTCACCACGCCCACACTGCCTCCTTGTCGGCAGTGGCTGTGAATAGTCGTTTTGTAGTCACTGGCAGCAAAGATGAAACAATTCATATATATGACATGAAAAAGAAGATAGAGCACGGGGCCCTGGTACATCACAACGGTAAGGACTGTGTCGTTAAGATAGTACTGGAGGTGTTATGACTTCAGTATTTGACTTAGTTGGACTTCTATCACAACGGTAAGGATTGTATCGTTAAGATAGTATTGGCAGTGTTATGACTTCAGTATTTGACTTAATTGGACTTTTTAGTATGTCTTATGTAGCATATTTTTTGTTAGATTTACACTGCTCACAGTCCTGTTGGGAGATAGGAAGTATCTTCTCTGTGTTTTAGTGTCACTCACCTCATAGCCTGGGCACTGTTAGCACGTAAGACCTTAGGTATACAGGACAGGTCCACAGCAGGCAGAGGTCACTGAAGTTGAGGTAATTCCCACCCATGGTTGCGTTCTCCACAGTGATGGTGAAGTTGCCTGGCTGGATTAAGGGGTAGAAAAACTATAGGTAATTTTTTCCCCCTCAGGACTGAAATTTTCATGCTGTTTTCTTTGCATTTCCTAGGGGACAGAGATGAGGGGTTTAATACATGTTCAAGGAGGAAAAGGAAAGGGAGAGGTCACAACAGGATTAAGCTGGATGTGGCGGCACATGCCTGTAATCCCAGCACTCTGGGAACCTGACTTGGGGTGTGTGTCTCAGTGTGAATATCCTGGGTCAATCCTCAGTACCGCCAAATACATAAATAAGTTATATGCTTAGTTTGAGGAATGCAGCCCAAAAGGTTGGCTTCCCACAAAGACAGACAGATAAGACAGGTTCCCTTTTCCTATTCTTTTGTATCTTTCAAAGGTTCTATAGCAAGCATTTGTTTCTAGCCCTAAATTTAGAGTGATAAATGTTTGTTTCTGTTACATGGTCCTTAGATACTTCAGCAGGTGTCTTGCTGTTTAACAGAAACTGGGCTTTGAGTGATTTCAACATGACATTCCTTTTCCCCTCTTTTCTCTCTATCCTAGTTCATGCAAGGAGGGCTTCTTTGTCCCTTAGGCACGGCAGAAATAAGTAACACAAATGCAATATGTAACCCACTAACATTCAACAGTGAGAGAAGAACCTAGACATCAGGTGAGGGATGAGTGAAGTACGCCTCTTGGCTTCCTCCAGGCTTTGTATAAACCCTGGTTTTGTAGCAGTTGGGAATAGATGTGTTCTTCTGCAAGAAACAGAGGATAGACTCTGGGACGGGAAGCAGAAGGTGCAGGAAGGCAGAATTTCCGAAGTCAGAAATAGGATGTCAGGAAAGAGGAAGACATGGACAGAGACGGGTAGTGGCTTCTGCCTTAAGAAGGCGATACACAAACCCACGTACCTCTTAGCACTTTTGTTGCTTGCAAAATTATTAAAGAGCTTTGGCTTTTTCAATAAAAAGTATAGTGCAAAGAACTGTGTCTTAGTTACTTTTCTCGTTGCTGAGACAAAAGACCTGACGCCCAGAGTTAAAGGGGGAAAGGTTTATTTAGCTCACAGTTTGTAGAGGTTTCAGTTCATAATCAGCTGGTTCCAAGGCAGGGTGGCTTGGCAGAGGGGCAGCAGTTTGTGGTGGTTGAAGATAGCAAGAGCGACAAGAGGGGCAGAAAGACTCTTTTTGTCCCCTATATTGTATGCAGGCTACTTGCCCTAGGGCAGATATAGCACTCACGCCCTTAATGCTAGCCAGAATTACGCCAAAGCAATCGGTGGACTGATTTACTAGTCACACAGCTTTTCCCAGCATCACACACTGTAGATCCAGCCACCTCTTAAAAAGCCCTATGACCACATGAGGCTTTGGGGAGACATCTAGACACAAACCGTAACTGACTGGGAGGTGCACAGGGAGAGAATATTGACCCGGGGTTTCACTTGTGTCCTGTAGAGGACCATGCAGTAAATAGGCTTTCTAGACTGTGTGGCCTGTGTTCCAGTTGCTCAGCTCTGTCGTTGTTGTGTAAAAGTAGCTTTGTGTACTTTAACTGAATGAACTGTGGCGTTTTCCAGTAAAATTGTGTTTGAGGAAACACCGCCAGCCGGAGTGGGGCCGGTAGGCAGTGGGTGGTGGACCCCTGAGCTGTGCACAGGTGCACGGAGTCACACAGACTAAAAGGAACGGGCAGCTTTCCTGGCGGGTAAGAGTGTTACATGGGGACTGCCTTGGGGCTAGAGGAATGTGATACTTTTCCGGCACCTCACTCCCATCTTTTCATATTTGATGCACGTGGGGATTGCGGGGAGATCCATGTGTCAGTTTAACTGTCCTAGGAAATTCTCAGGACAGTGAAAGAGGAGTGAGTAGAAGGCCAATCCCAGCAGCTGCGAGCAGACAGCATCTGGATTTGCGCACCCAGTGAACTGGGGAGCAGTGCGTTTTGTTTGACTCCAGCTCTAATATCGGAGTCTCACTGGTGACAGAGACAAGAGAACAAGCTGATGAGCTTCCATCTGTGTCTCTGCGGCTGAGCTGCATCGCGAGCCCAGTGCTTTACTCGCTGTAGCACCGGCTTCCGAGCGGAAGTGGAGCTGCGCTCCGAGCGAGTGTAATTTGCCTCTCCTGGTCTTTTCCCAGGCACGATAACTTGCCTGAAGTTCTACGGCAACAGGCACTTGGTCAGCGGAGCCGAGGACGGGCTCATCTGTGTCTGGGATGCGAAGAAGTGGGAGTGCTTAAAGTCCATGAAAGCTCACAAGTGAGTCGGATCTTCCCACAGCATTCTCCCCGCCGCCAAGTTGGGAGCTAACTGTTGATTTCGTTTTAGAGGACGTGTGACCTTCCTCTCCATTCACCCGTCTGGCAAGTTGGCCCTGTCTGTCGGCACAGATAAGACACTGAGGTAGGTCATTCATGCCCGAAAGCGTGTTTGCCGGGTTGTGTGTCTGCCATGATGATTAGATACTGCCTGTGTTGTTCCACAGTTTTCAACCATTTAAAGACAGTGATACCGGGGAAGGGTAGAAAGACAGCTAATGACCCGTGTCATAATGGTAGTGTGAGAAAGGACCTGCATTCGAACAGGCACTAACGTTCCTGTTGTCCTAAAGTGTGAACCAAGGAGGAGGGTAGTCTAAGATGAAATGGTTGAGGAGATGAAACCTTTTGAAAGTGCAGTAGGCAGAACATGTTAAATGTGTGTGGGAACACAGTGGACTTTACCCCTGGAATGTCGGCACTCTGGGAGACCGAGGAAGGCGGGTTGTAGGTTCAAATCTAGCCTGGGCAGGCTTTTGAGATCCTGTCTCAAAATATAAAAAAGCAGTGGACTGGGGATGTAGCTTAGTGCAAAGGCCTGGGAATCGATCCCCAGAACTGGGAAGAAGGGGAAAAAATCAATACATTGCTGTAATGAAAATGGCAGGTTCTTAGTAGCCAGCTTTGGTAAAATTGTCATTCATTTTGCTTATGCTTTGCCACTTAGTACGTCAGTTGATGATCATCCCAAAAGCAAGCTTCTTGTTTTACAGAACATGGAATCTTGTGGAGGGAAGATCAGCTTTCATCAAAAATATAAAACAAAGTGAGTATTTTTGTCCAGTAAACTAATGGAACACAAATGTTCACAAACATTCTTATGCGTATGTGTACACAAGTTTATTTTCTATATGCCGGTACTGTTTCCTGTGAAAGCCATGTTTCTAGTGACTTTCTTTTCCCATTTTCTGAGTCAGTTCCTCTTGTGGCTCTGCACGAGCCAGTGCTGATTTTCAATCATTGTTTTTGTGTTGGCGCCAGTAACCGAACTCAGGACCTTGCACTTGCCAGGCAGGCGCTGTGCCGCTGAGCTAGATCCCCAGCCCAATCGTTGAGTTAACTTGCAAATATATAACATAAATTTGTCATGAAGATCAAATAGAAAAATAGATATGAAAATGCAGTGTAAATATTGGCTATTTTTATTACTGTGATCATTTTGTTTCTCTGTTTATAAAGTAAATCTTGCTTTTATAACTTGCAGATGCTCACATAGTGGAATGGTCCCCGAGTGGGGAGAAATACGTGGTTGTCGTCCTAAATAAGATCGATGTCTACCAACTTCACACTGCGGCCATTAGCGGCACCATCACCAATGAAAAGCGGGTTTCTTCGGTCACCTTTCTTTCAGTAAGTAGTCAAAGTGAGTTGAGGGCCAGCCTGAACTGCATAGTGAGACCCTATCTCAAAAAGACAAAAAAAAAAAAAAATGAGTGGTGGGCCTTTGTAAAGGTCATCAGGACTGCCGACGCCGTCCTGGGCATCTTTCCTGTTCTTGCTCCTAGGACTCTGTCCTCGCAGTGGCTGGAGACGAAGAAGTGGTGAGGTTTTTTGACTGTGAATCGCTGGTGTGCCTCTGTGAGTTTAAAGCGCATGAGAACAGGTATTTTTACCAATTTTCTGTGTGTGTGTAAAGAATTAATGTTATGCATGTACAGGCGACAGTTTCAGAGAGCAGAGGGTTCTTATAACAACTGCAGAGACCATTAGAATGTGGATAAAGAATGTTCCTGGACTTTGCAATGCAGAAGTGATGGTGTGATCAAGACTGATCATTTGGATTTTTCACATAAACCTGTTAGAGTTGGAGCTTGAAATTAGGCGTATTTGAATAATAAAAAAACAACAACAGGGCCGCATGTATATAGCTCAATGGTAGAGCATCTGCCTAGCAGGCGGGAGGCTCTGAGTATCACCCCCAGTATCACACAAGCAGAGGTTCTCAACCATCCTGCTTTCTTTTAACCCCTCTTTCTTCCCCGTGTCCACGTCTTCCTTCCCATGCCTTCTTTCCCTCTGCAGGAAGAGTGAAGTAACATCAATTCCAATCTGAATGCTTTTTGTAGCCTAGAGAGTAGATACGGAGTCTCAGAGAAAGTTGTTCAGGATTGCTGTGCTCCCAAGTGACCGAGCTGGGCCAAACCAGCTCCTCAGATTTCAGTCTCTGCTTTCTCCACTGTGGTTTTTAAAAACATGTTAACATGCAGAGTTAAGCTTCACTGTGGTTCAGTCTGCATGTTTTTGTTCTTCTTTGTCTCAAATATTACTTCCCAAAGAACTTTTTCTGCAATGCCTGGGATTGAACCCCGGGCATTCGCACCCTCAGGGCCAGTCTTCATCCTCATCCCCATCACTCCTCCGCAGCTGTGCTATTTTAAAGCAGATTCCCGGTTTTGTGGGGTTTTAAGCCTGAAAGTAACATGATTTGGCTTCATTGAAAAACTGTTAGGGAGCAAAATGGGAAGCAGAAAGGCCAGTTGGGCGACACCGTAACCCAGAGAGAAAAGGCGCGTGACAGCAGCGGTGCCCCAGAGGTGAGGAAGGCGGCTGCTGGGAAGGGGCTCCGTTCTCTCATGTTCTTTCCTCGCAGAACTGAGAATGCTTGAGGCTGGAGACTGTTTCAGTCATACTGACTCTTTGCGATCACCCCGTTAGGCGTAGGTGCCTTCAGATTTTCCTCACGACACGGTGACGGTCAGTGTTACTGTGTTTTGGCCTGCAGATGACTCACCAACTAGCGGGTGTAGGAAAGCATAGTTACATTTGAAGACACCATTGAGCAGTTGGGGAATGTTTAAAGCACTGGAAAAGCAAGTGTGCCTAGAGAGGGCTGGGGAGATAGCTCAGCGGCACAGTGCCTGCCTGGCGGGCACAAGGTTCTGAGTTTGATTTCTGGTCCCAAAAAAAAAAGTGAGCATAGAGGTTTTAGTTTTTGCTTTATACATACTTTTGTGATGGTACCACGTGGCCTGGAACTGACGATCTTTTGTGGCGTTCATGTTTCTATCGTAGGGTGAAAGATATGTTCAGTTTTGAAATCCCAGAGCATCACGTTCTTGTCACAGCATCGAGTGATGGTTTCATCAAAATGTGGAAGCTTAAGCCCGAGAAGGTCAGTGCCTCAGTGTAGGATGAGTACACTGTCACCCAACTTCTGCTGCCAGCATCTTTTCGTTAAGTGAAGCCGAGTACCTTGTTGTAAGACATCGATCTTTAATTTTTAAAAAATTTCTAGGCATGATTGATTGTCATGGTTTTAAAATCAGGATCCCCATAGAGCTGCCCGTGGGTTGGCATTTGTGAGTCTGAGCGGAGAGCAATCCGCCGTCTACTCTTCCGGTCAGAAAAGTTTACTTGCTCTCTGAGGTGCGAGGGTTCTCCACAAGATATTAGGTAGAAACAGCACCATTGCCGCACCGGATCAGTAACGTCCAGGTTGACTGTGGAACTAACGTTAGTTCTCCGAAGTCTCTTTATAGTCCAGTTTATTAATCCCTCGTCTCACACACATTCTATGAATATGGTTTGTTGGATACTACTTTATACAAGCTTCTTCGGCTTTTTAGGCCCTAGAAATGAATGAGAAATACTCCATAGCCTTTGAATTGATCATTTCTGGTTACACCTCATATTGACCTCAGAACACTCATCAACCCAGTCATAAACCAGGAGAGTAGACTACTTCTAGACGTGTGTCTCATGTTCAGGGAAATACAGAGGAGCGTCGCCTGCTCTGAGGTCACATTCTGAGGGCTGTGTCGAGGCAGTTTCATTGCTGAGAACACGGTAGAAGCGCTCACACCCTGGTGCAGCGTGTGGCTGTGGGTGTGGGCCGTGCATCTGCCTCTGTCATTGCCTGAAACGCTGCTCTGCGGTGCACGGCTATAATAAATTTCAATTCATGGTAACTTGGTTATGGAAAAAGAAAAGTGCCCCGAATTCTCTTGTTACCTACACTGTATTTTTCCCCTCTTCTTTTAGAGTGTTCCGCCATCTTTACTCTGTGGAGTGAACACTAAGGCCAGGCTGACGTGTCTCGGAGTGTGGTTAGACAGAGAGGCAGACGCGAGAGAGAGCCTGCGTCCCACAGCAGAGCCTTCCCCTGGTAAATGAAGTTGGGCAGTTTTTAAAAGTTGATCGCTCTTGACCTCTTGAATTGTTGAAGTGGAAGCTGTCCAGATAGCTTCATTTTGTTGTCAGCCTCTGTGTATTTTACTCAAAGAGGGGGCAGCAGTCTTTACAGGCACTGTCTGTTGTGTTTCAGTAAGTAAAGAAGAGCGGTCCAGGATGAGCGAAAAGGACCCTGACGTGCAGGAGGTGGCAGCGTCATTACCCAGGTTGCAGAAGTGTGGCTTAGCTGGTGACAGTGAGAAGCCAGCAAGAGGGAGCAGCCTCGTGTCAGGCAAGAGGAAGAAGGTGGAAATGTTGGAAAAGAGGAAGAGAAAAAAGAAGAAAATATAACACACAGTGAATCCCAGATTTCTCCTCCTCCAAAGAATTTTTAGACAGAATTGTCATTTTCAAGTATTATATCTACATTTTTTTTTTTCCTGAGCAAAAGCAAGGAATTTTTTCTACTGGAGAAAATGTATAGCTTTTAAAGAAACCACTTTGAGGTGGGTTTTTGTTTTTAACTGATAAAATTATTTTTGACAGATGAAATGAAGTATATATCATGGGTTTGGGTTGGTCATGCACACCTGTAATCTCGGCACTCTGGCCCGCAGGAGGATTGAAAGTTTGAGACCAGCCTGGGCAACTTAATGACTTAGGGGGAACTTGTGTCAAAAAATAATAATAATAATACAAAGGGTTAGGGATAGTGGCTCAGTGTGAAGACCTTGGTACTTTTAAGTACCAATACTGCCTCCCCCAAAGACTCATAATAGTTTATAATATGTATAAACATAGTTTATAAACATAGTTTATAATTATGTATAATTTTTTGTTGTGCAAAGCAAAGAAAGGTCTTTCTCATTTATCCATGTAATTTAAAATAATGTAAAGTCTTGAAACTTTTTTGGTGTGATGCTGGGGATGGAACTCAGGGCCTTTCATCTGTTAGGTAAGTGGTCTTCTCCCGATCTACCCCTCAGTCCTGTCACCACTTTTTAACCAGAGGCAGACTGCTTTCACTCAGTGTCTCGGTTACTTTTCTCTCGCTGCTGAGACAAAGTACGCAATGCCCAAAATTCAGGAGGGAAAGGTTTATGTAGCTCACAGTCTGTGGAGGTTTCAGTCCATAATCAGCGGGCTCCAAGGCTGCGTGGCGTGGCACAGGGGCAACAGCTGAAGGCGGCAGAAGACAGCAGAAGCAACAGGAGCACGAAAGAGAGCAGGCCTCTTTTCCTGTCTTGTAAGCAGGCCCCCCACCTAGGGCGCCCTCTTGCACAGGATGAGGGTGTCTACAAGGTGAGGCCCCGGCCCCCTGCTGAGTCACTTTATTATAAACGTCTCAAGTTTGACAGTGTATCAGCCATTACAGCCAGGACAGTAGAGGCATATGCCATTATTTTTTATCCCTTTCATAAGAACATTAAGGTCTTAAATTTGGCCTGTGACTATTATCTTGTCATCTATTACCTAGAAAATGTAAGCGTTTTTCTTAGGTTACTAGATGTTTTGAAAAACAATAATACCAGATCTCTCCATTTGAATTAGCTGGGGAGATCAGATACCTAGGATGCGTGGAGAATGGCTTTTGGTAAGACAGGTGTCAGCACCTGGGCCCTGGGGTTGGCATGTGTAAGGAAGCACCTAGACATGAACCCACGGCTGTGCCAGGCATTTCCGACTACCCCTTCACCAACTGACCAGGCCTCTAAACACAGCTAAAAAGTGGTTATTTCTCTAAGTCCAGCTCTTTATTTTGAGGTATAGATTGGCATACAGGAATGCGATGTCCCCAGATACAGTGTCACAACCCAGATGGAGAAAATGAGAGCAGGAAGACAGAACATTTCTTTCCTCCACAAGGATCACCTAGGGGTGCAACTGCGGGGTCATGGGGTGTTGTGTGTTCAGTTCTTCAAAAAGAAACGGGAGTTTTTAGGGGCTGGGGATTTAGCTCAGCGGCAAAAGCGCCTGCCTGGCAAGCGCAAGGTCATGAGTTCGGTTCCCGGTACCAGAAAAAAAAAGAAAAAAAGAAACGAGAGTTTTCCAGGGTAGCTATGTGATTTTACATTTCTCCCAGTAATGTCTGAGCGACCCGCTTTTTCAGCATTCTTTCTGGTATTCTGTGTTGCTCTTGGGCACCCTGCATTCCGGAGCGATTTGCAGGAAGGCTGGGCCGTGGAGGGCCGTGCTATGTGGGTAACTTGGGGTTTAGGTAACGTGGCTCCTCCATGAGGCCTGTGCTGTCCTACGGCTTCTGCTTACTGTGGTTTTTTCCACTGGCTTCTCCCTGTGGGGTTCAGATCAGCTTAGTAGCTGCAGCTCCAGCGTGAGCCCTTCTGCCCAGCGGCTCCTGGGGGAGCGTGGCCGGTGGTGAACCCGCAGCCTCTGCATCTCCCCCATGACAGCAGCTCAAGTCAGACTGCACCGTTCCCGCTGGGCATCGGTGGTCTGCACAGTGTGCAGCCACTCACGCGTCAGTTCCGCTGCTCCCGGACACTGGGCACGTCCCCTGTGCCCCCTCCACCTCCGCCCTCCGTTGTTCACCCAGCACCTCACGTCGAGTGTCTCCCACATTTGCCAGGCACCGTCCTGGCCCCCGGGGGCTGATAAAAAGCACGCTGCCCAGCCAAGGACAAAACCGGTGAAGTGTGTTCATTCAGTGCGGCAGCCCGGGTGACCAGGGCAGCTGGACTGCCACTCCTGTGGGAGGTGAGATCGGGTTTTCAGATGAGGGGAGCGGTGATTCTGGGAGACGGCGCAGTGCTTTCTTAGTTACGAGGACGGCGGCAAGAAGCAAAGGCGACTCCGACTACCCCAGAGTTCAGCGGACTAGTGGGTGCGTTTACGAGCAAGGCCAGGGCAGCAAGGGGGAGTGTCTGAGTCGGTCTCTGGCCTCCAGCCGGTGAGGCACCAGGCGGCACAGCAGGAGGTGAGCAGCGCGGGAAGCTTCTTAGTTACGGCCGCTCTGCCCCCCAATAGCCAGCATTTCCAGCCTGAGCTCTGCTGCAGAGGGAGGCAGATTCCCCCAAGAGCACGAACCCTTTGAACCGTAGGTCGAGCCTTCCTCTGAAGGATCCCTGGAAAACTGCCACACAGCCAGTTCATGGTGCCTAAGAGGCTGGGGATCACTGTCCTAGAGCAAGTTACAAGCCAGGGCAGAGAGGAAGACAAGGTCATTTTAATTCACAGCTTCAAATAACAAAAAACCCCAAAATGCACCACGTTCTTTTCCTGAGGGCTGACCATTATTCTGGGAGGCCACACGGCTTTGTGTGCTAGAGCTTTGTGTACTGGCCAACACGGCAGCAAAACCCTTTTGTGGACTAAACTCCCACCCCAAGACTTTCCCAGCCTTGCTCTGTCTTACTCCTTATCATCTGTAATAAAAAGTATTTACATTTTAAAAATATATTACAATAAAAGACATCACCAGGAACCTCCCTCACAGTACCCCGCCCCCACTGAACACATCCCGTCATCCTTGCCACTTTCGGCAGCATTTCCGGAAATCCTCTTCCATGTCTTTGATTGCTCTGTCGTAATTGCTGAGGTGTCCTGATACCATTCAAAACATTTCCTTTCTGTGCTCATTGGCTTTGAGGAAGAGCCAGCAGTCGCACGGTGCCAGATGCAGTGAACGAGGCGGATGAGGGCTCCCCGAAGTGTTTTCACAACCTACCTGGCCACTGGGGGGCGCTTGGCCGCAGCCTTCTGCTGTATTTGCATTCTGCTGTAATTGCACCTTGTGAAGACTCAGGAGAGAGCTTCCAGAACTGCTTCAGAAAGTGGCACGGAGGATGGGCTGAGTGAAGTGAGCGGGAGGGTTTTGAGGGAATTCATGACAGTCTGTCTTCGACTGTCAAAATTTTCCTGTAAACATTTCGCTAAGTTTTGCTCACGTGGCATAGCCAAAAGGGGCTCAATGTAAATGACTTGTTTCCTCAAAATGTCACTATAAAACCTGACCCCCTTGGGCCGGGGCACATTCTTCCCCGCCCTCTGGCCACGGTGCCCGTGGGTCAGGGAACTTGTCCCAGCACTGGTCCTCTCACCCTCTCGCTCCTTGCATTCAGCTCTTTATTTTCAGGAGCTGCTTAGTCTCAAGTTTAACAGCAGGAAGTGGGAGGGGCCGGGTGTACCCCAAGCAGCTGCTCCCTCTGCAGCTTGTCTTGCTTCTCTGTACTGACCTTCCCTCAGTCCTCTCTGCGTCTGCTGATCCACTCAGGACATGTTTTTTTGAGATTGTAGGGGGGCGTTGGTTTTGTGTTTGGTCTTTTTGAGACAGGGTCTCGCTCTGCAGTTCAGGCTGGCCTTGAGCTCACTTTGTAGCCCAGGCTGGCCTCTAACTCACAACGATCCTCCTGCCTCAGCCTGAGTGCTGTGGTTACAGGTGTGCACCACCACGCCTGGCTCTTGCTTTGTTTTTTGAGGTGGTGGGGATTGAATCTGAAGCTTTGTGTGTGATAAACAAGCGCTCTACCATTGACCTACATGCCCAACCCTTAGGTTGCAGTTTCCAGTGAGATCGCAGAAGGCTTCTGCTGAGGAGGCTTCTGCTGAGGTGTCGGGTGCTGCAGGCTTACAGGAGGTGAGGGAGTGAGTGGGGGAGAGGGTTCCAGAGGGAGGAGGAAGCATAAACAAAGGGAAGGGAGAAGGTGCTGAGGCTGGCGAGGTCCACGTGCAGGGCTTTGCAAGCCAAGGCCTGGGGTAAGGACGCCACCAAAGGCTTTTGGGCACCAGAAAGAACTGGATTTGAAATGGGGCCGGGGATATAGCTCAGCGAACTAGAGTGCCGAACAGGAAACAAGCCTGGTCCTTTCTGCTGGGGTTGGTGTAGAGATGGAACGAGTTACTCGGCATAAAGCTCTGCAGTGCCCGGCATACAGGGACACGGGCATACAGGAACACGGTGTATGCCTTTGCTAACACTGCCTCAGGACCTGACATAGGAGATCGAGAAGCTCATGGCAGATAGGGTAGGTCGACAAAATAGGTGAATTTCTTCATAATCTTATTTACTCATTTCTTGGAGAAGGATTTATAGAATGGATGATTTTGGTTTTTAAACAAAGCTATAAACTACTAAAGAAGTTGAAGTTGCTAATTGTTGCTTTGATACATGTGAGAGCGTGCTTCAGTGATAAGGTTAAAACCAAATCAAGGGCACAACTCTGCAGGCGAAAACTCTAATTGAGACAGAAGAGAAAATAAGGAGCTGGGTGTGCTGGCCCATGTCTCTAATCTCAGCACTCCGGAGGCTGAGGCAGGAGGATCACAATGAGTTTGAGACCAGCCTGAACTACATTAATTAAGACACAGTTTCAGGCTTAGGTTTTGGGTTTTTCTTTTTGTTTGTTTGTTTGTTTGTTTGTACCAGAAATCAAACTCAGGACTTTCTGCTTGCCCGGCAGGCGCTTATGCCACTGAGCTATATTCCCGGCCCCAAAACCCAATTTCAGAGAAAGAGAAAAAGAAACACAGACAGGAAAAAAAATAAAGGGGTTTTGGTTTTGAAGTCTGGTGGCAAGGATCAGACAGACCAGTTAACCAAAGATGAGGACTGGCTTTTATGGCTTCCCTGGGGTAGACCAGGTGATGGCACTTGCCCTTGGGTCCTGAGTGTGGCCTCCTCTTTAGGGGACAGATGTCATCATATGACAGTTCCTTAAGGCAAACATTACAATGACAGTACATGCATATTATACACCACAAGGGGGCACTTGTAAGATTTCCATGTTAAAATCAGCCAGGTCCCAGCCGCCCTCACACACCAAAGCTGGTCTCTGACCTTTTGTGAACAGGCCAGGCTGATCCACGTCTTCAAATTTGTGCCTGCTGCAGTTCCTCAAAACGAAGCTTTTTTCTTATTCTTTCTTTTCTTTGTTAGAAGACCAGCCTTATTATTACTTTTTTAATATTTCTTTTCTGGCACTGGGGATTGAAACTAGGGTGTTCACACTGAGTTACATATCCAATCGCAGACCTTTTTATATTTTATTGTGACATAGGGTCATGCCACATTGCCCAGGCTGGGCTCAAACCTGTAATGCTCCTGCCTCAGCCTCCCAGCATACTGGGATTACAGATGTGTACCACCACTGCTGGTTCTGGCTTGATCTTTGTCAGAGTTGTACCCCACGCTACTTCTTAGTTTTGTTGGTTCCATTTTAATTTGTATTAGCATTTTATGTTTGCAGTACATAATGATTATATTCACCAGGCGCAGCTGGTACAGGTACCTAACACATCTGAATTCTTTTTATATCCGATTCCCTTTCCTTTCTCCGCCCTCTATCTCTTGGTTCTTACTTTTCTTGCATACTTTTTCTCTCCCTCCCCCTTTTTATGTGAGACAGGGTCTCACTATGTAATTCAGGCTGGCCTTGAACTCATGGCAATCCTCCTGCCTCAGCACCTTGAGTGCTGGCTTTCAGTTTTTGAATGAGTGGTTTCTTTTTCTTTCTCTTTTTTGGTACCGGGAATCCAACTCATGACCTCAGGCTTGCCAGGCAAGCGCTTATGCCGCTGAGCTATATCCCTGGCCCTTAGTTTTCACTTAAAGCTTTTTCCTGTAAATTTGAACCGAATGCCTGTTTTATGTTATCAGTGAAGCAAGGATCTGTGCTAGTTGGTGACATAATTTAATTTTCTTTTTTTTTTTGTTTGAGACAGGCTCTTTTGTTAATGTAGCACATCTAAGCGAGCCCTAGGGTCTCCCGTGCCACCTTACTCCCTGCAAATCCAGGGTCGGCACACAACGGGGGGGGGCGGGGCGGGCTGGGGCCACCCTCCCTCCACGGCCCGCAGCTGGCTCCCGCCTGGAACACTGCATCCGTCTGTATCATGGTGCAGCCTTCGAATGCAGCCGCAGGCGCTTCCTCCCGCCTGCATCTCCAACCCTGCCCAGCTTCTCCAGCTTCGAGCAACACTGGCGTCAAACTCTGGGTTTCCGGCTTTCCGTCACTCGAGTTTGGCTCGGAGACTAGCTCGATCCGCACGGCGCGCACCCCACCTGGTCCGTAACTTTTAGCTCCAAACCCTGCCCCAAGGGGGCTCTACGCCTCGAGGACACGGAGCATGCGCCGGAAGGTCCCGGCCCCGCCTCTGCCGCCCCGCCCCGTAGGTGCTGGGCCTATCCGCGAGTCGTCGCTCGAGGCTCCGCCCCAAGCCCCGCCCATTCCCGGGCCCCTGGGAGCGCAGGGCTCCGGCTCGAAGCTCCGCCCGGGACGCAGAGCGCGCGCGGTCCCGGTGCAGACCTCCGTCCGGACCTGGGTTGGGACCTCGGTGACCGCCGTGCGCAGACCTCCGCGAGCGCGCCTCCGGACCGTGGGGTTCGTTAGTTGATAGCGATTTGGGCTTGTAGGAGTTATGGGAACGGTTTCCGCGCTGCCTGCTTTTCGTCTCCCGCTCCGCGCAAGAAGGGCTGTAGGCCGCGTCGAGCTGCGTGCTTTTCGGGTCGCGCTTTCTCCTTAGGAGTCGGGAATCGCGCGAACCCCGAGCTCTGGCAAGTGCTGAGCGATGTAGTCCAACGCTGGTTCGGTTCCCGGAGATTTTCGGGCTCCGATTCTTTGAAAATCTCGCGTTTGGTGCTGGGCCGGTGGAATTCACGACCCTAAGGCCTCCGCCCCTGACCTCCTAGGGAAACCGAAAACGGGTGGGCGCTGCGCGGCCGGGCCAGGCGTGCTGGACGCGGAACCCCGTTCCTCCCGAGGAGGGGAGATCCTTTTCTAAGGGTGCAGCGTCCCGTGGGGTCATGACTCGGGTTCCGTATATTTTATGCTGCCTACCCGCAGTCCAACAAGAGCTGCGAATCGGATGCAAGTTGGTAAAGTTCTGCAGACGTTGAGTACGGAAGGAGTCTCATGCTGGGGGCAGAAATGAAAAGCACCCCTTCTCCCTCCCGCCTTCCCAAGAGACCGTAAAGATCACTGGGTTAGAGGCGCAGAGGCTTTGCTTTCTGATGTAGTGACGACCTGGTTAAAAGGTTAACTCGGTGCCAGTCCGGCGGCGACCAGTGGATCTTAGTTGCTGTGGGCCTCTGTTAGGACTCTTGTTAGCAAAACAGGCTGGGTATCTGCACGTTCACTTACTACTCCATCGAATGCTCGAAGCAGCCCCAGGAGATTGTACCTTTCTTAATATCATTATACTGTGGAGGAACCTGAGTCCGTTTCTCTCACCGCGGGCTGGAGCTGGGGTTGCGTGGGCTGGAGAGCTGAGCTAGTTAGTAATGGTGGCCTCTGATCGGTCCCCTGTGCAGGTGCAGGTCTGGTGTGGTCTTCTGCCTGGACACAGAGAGCAATGCAGAAGTCCAGCCCACTGTAAGTATAGTAAATGGCACAGAACAGTCCGGAGCTCAAAAACCAGAGTTCCCGCCTCCTTGTGAAAAGAGCCCTGAGTATGGGCTCCCTGGGCACAGCATGGGGTGTGGGAGGATGGCTGGACAGGTTGGCCAGAGACCTGGATGTGAGTCCCTGCTCACTCACGTGGGCGATCTGGCAAAATCCAACCTCTCTGGGCTTCATTTTTGAAGTCCATCCAGTGATCACATGGCTTGCTTTTAAAACATCCTAGCACCGATTTCTCCCTCTTGCCTTACAGAGTGCCTTTACATTATTTTGGCTTTGGCTATGCAGCCCTGGTTGCTACCGGTGGGATCATTGGCTATGCAAAAGCAGGTAAGGGTTTTTATGTAGCCACCTGGCCTCTTAAAAATGCTTGGATACAGCCAGGCTGGACGGTGCCCGCCTATATTTGCAGCACTCTGCCAGAGGGAGGCTGGGCGGGTGCAAGTTAGAGCTCAGCCTGAGAAACTTAGCAACTTAGCAAGACCCTGTCTGGAAATAAAAGAGGTGAGGATGTCGCTCAGTGTCAAAGCCGGGGTCCGAGCCCCAGGAACACATACACACACACTCAGGCACAAGAATAAGACTTTAGAAATCTGTAATTGTTTCTGTGACGGTGATGAGGGAATAGCAGGGTCCCCTGAAGAGTGCCCTGGCTTGAGTCAGGTTTGCCTGCAGTGAGTCTCCTGGCTCCTCCTGGCCCTGCCTGCCTTCTGGTTATCTGGCTGAGCCGAGCCAGGCTGCCTGGTTTTGCCTCTCTGTCTGCACATAGGCAGGTGTGGCAGTAGATTATTATTATCAGCCGCCATCCGTCAGGTTCCACCCGCAAGATACCAACTCTGAGTTTTTGAAGGAGGAAGAAACCTCCAGTTGTTTTTTTTTCTTTTCTTTTTTGAGTTTGTGCTAGGCTGCCGGACGTGGTGGTGCACACGCCTGTAATCCTGGCACTCGGGAGACTGAGGCAGGAGGATCATTCCAAATTTCAGGCCAGCCTGGGCTACAAAGTGAGCTTAAGACCTGTCTGAAATGCATAGCGAGACCCTATCTCAAAAAGACAAAAATTAAAATTAAAATTAAAAAAACCCATAAATTTGTGCTGGGGCTGGAACCCAGGGCCCTATGTATTCTAGGCATTTTATTTCTAATATGAAAGCCCCTTGGTTAAGCCAGGTAGGAGGGTGTGGATAAATGTGCTTGTTTCTGCCCCCTTCCCTGCCTGCACCCCCACCTCAGGGCACACTCCCCAGCGTTCTTACTGTGCCGATCTTTCTTTCTGCTGACCCTGTTTCCCTCTCCTTTTGTGAATTGCCTGGCGTCCGGTGCACACTTCCAGCCCTTGATGGGTTGATCCAGACTTGGTAAGGAAAAGCCCTGACCACAGTTCCAGGGAAGATCTCCTTTTCTTAAAGTGGAAGTGCCCTTTCTATTGGAAAATGGGGTGGTAAGACCCCGGCTTCCTGGTGAGATCAGCAAACTCCCCAAACATTTTCCTGCTTGAGAGCGCCGCAGTTATGAACCACGAAGTTCCCTTTGCTCGTTTCCTCCGCAGGGAAGGGGATTCTGGGGGAGTTGGTAAGTGAACCAAGCGTTGGGCATAACTCAGGTGCATGTGTTTTGCTTCCCTTTAGGTAGTGTGCCGAGCCTGGCCGCTGGGCTCCTCTTCGGGGGCTTAGCAGGCCTGGGTGCTTACCAGCTGTCTCAGGACCCCAGGAACGTTTGGGTTTTCCTCGGTACGTGCTTCGTGTCCCCGTAAAGCAGTTCTGGAACTGTTATCTGCCCCACCAGAAGGCCCCGGTCTGCTGGGATGTGGCTACCTTGTAACCTGGAACAGTTCTTACTGCTTCTGCTCCAGGGAACTTGCACATGGGAATTGGTCTGGTTTCTGCGGGTCTCTTATGTGTAGAATGTGGAAGGGTTTTCGTACCTTGTGAGATTGGTTGGGACTAGTCCTAGTTTGTCTGCTTGTACCAAGTAAGCGGGTATCAGTTGACCACTGGCCTTGTGCAGTACAGACAGCTGTGAGCTTTGCATTCGGATTGCATTCTCCCCTTGGGAAATCCCTTGCCTCTTTAGCAGCTATTTGTAGAAGACAGAGGCTTTGCACCGCTGGGGAACTTTCAGCTGAGCTGGGGAGTCAGACGTGACGTGAGACAGGACTGGGGACTGTGGGAAAGTGGACGGGAAGATTGCTGCTTACCCGGGTGGCTTTTGCCGCCAGGAGTGTAGGTGCCTCCGTGCCTCCTCGCACCCACAGGGTGAGAACAGGTGCAGCTCTGGCCCTTGGGAGCAGGAGGGGACCCTTGTGGCCCAGCCCACAGAGGGAGGGGAAGAGAGGCCAGCAATGGCGGCCGGAAGTCGGGCCCAGCTCCTGGCTCTGCCTAGCAGCTTCCCTTTCGCACAGGGAGTGAGGTTCAGGCCCTCTTCCCTGCGTCCCTCCCCTCCGCCACTCTCAGCGGATGACCTCGTGCTGACCTTCCTGAAGCACCAGCAGGCCCAGGCAGGGACGGGTCGCACCCTCCAATCCCTTCCCTGTGCTGTGTCCTTCCTGTCCCAGCGCTCCCTCTGCCTGGGCTTTGCTCTGTTCTCCCCGACCTGCTCGGGGCTTTGCACTGTCAAGGGTCCTGTTTGCTATTTGTGCTCTTCTGGGGGGGGGGGTCCTTCCCAGCGATGCTCCTGTGTTCATTTCTCACCCAGAAAAAGAACCACTTCCTCCTTGAGTTCTGTGCCTTTTCCTTCCATTGCAGACACTTCTCTAAAAACCTACCCGCCTCCTGCGTCCTCCTTCCTCCCCTCCCGCACGTCCCTGTACTCTGCCCCCTTCGTCCACAGGAATGCCACTCCCTGAGGCTGCCGGGACCTGTGTTTGTACAAAATCAGAGTACGGGTTTTAACCCGTGTTTGACATGGTTTGTAGGCTGTTCTCAGCACAGCTCACCGATCATTCCTGGTTTTCCTTTTTGTCTTGTCACTATTTATTTTATAACCCGTCTTCTCCTCTTTCAAGTAAATACTGAACTTAGGACCTGGCTCTCTATCTCCTTTACACTCTGACACTTGGCAGTGTTATTGAAGGTCATTCCTTAAATTATCTCCAGTATACAAGCGATTCACAAACGCCTGTCTCCTCTGGCATGAAGTGTCATCTTTCAGTGTCTCAGGGCCTCTGCAGAGACCTGACCAGAGATCCCACACACGTAGCTTCTCCCGTCCATGTCTGTGTCACTCTGGCTTTTAGTTCCTTGAATGTGTGTTCCTCTCACCACAGGGCCTTTGTATGAACTGTTTTCTCTGCTTAGAAGGTGCTTCTCCCCTCCTGCTTCAGCTCACTGGCTTCTCTAATTTTTGATAGTGAGTCTGTCTTTACTTCTTCAGCTAACCCTTGGATGATCTCCTGAGTAGATAGAACACCCACCTGTAGCACAGAGTACACTTTTTAAAGACGTGTTTACCCTATCAGACTTGAAACACTATAAAGGCTGGAGGCAGTTTTTGAGTATGGCTGTGGTGTAGCTAACAGGAAAAGCATGTCAGGGGAGAAGCAATATTATCTGTAAGACACGAAAAGAATCCTATAGCATTCTGGGGAAACTAAGACGTTGATGGTGAACTGTGGGTTTGCAGACGCGTGGTGAGAGAGGAAGCCAAGGCAGGCTGGGCCCAGGTTGGGAGGGACCGTATCCCGCCAGTGTGTGTGCCTGGACTCTAGGACGTGGACAGCCAGGAAGCTCCCTGCATGAGGAAGAGGGAGTCTGGGCCTTGAAAGCGCAGTGGGGCTCTCCCACTTCTGGTCCCCTTGCATATGAGAGGTAGTGATTATTTCTCTTTTTGTCAGGTACATCCGGGACCTTGGCTGGCATTATGGGAATGAGATTCTACCGCACTGGGAAGTTTATGCCTGCAGGTTTAATTGCAGGTGCCAGGTACTCTGGATTCTGTTGTTCTTATTTACCAGGATAGAGTTTGGTTTCTTTTGCAAGATACTTGATACATTAAAAAATGTGCAGGGCTTGTATCAGCATACCTGATCCTAGACATCAACTCAGATTACTTAGTTTATACACAAGTCGGAAAAGCCACAAAAACAGGAGTTGATTTATTGTCAAAAACGGCTTGACTCTTTATTCACTGGGGAAATGGTTTTGTTCTCAGATTTTGTCTCTGGTGGATCCTGCCTTCTTCCCACAGTGGAACAAGCCTCAGGGCAAAGCTCTGACCATATTTCTTAGTTGTACAGAACTTTGTTACTCAGAATTTTGCTAGAAGGGAATTTTGATTGAATCTTGTTTTCTAGTCACCTTTGATTATAAAACCCAAAGCTAATTGTTTCCAATTTCATCATTCAGAAATATAACTCAGGACATGCCAAGGGTAGGGAAATTTTAAAAACTCTGTTTCAGGAAAAGAGTATATACCCATCTTTGGTCATACTTATGTTATTGATCATAATCTTTTATACCAAGATCAATAGCAGCAAAGTGGGCTGGGTGTGGTAGTACATGCCTATAATCCCAGCTGTAATCAGCTGGCACAGGAAGATTACGAGTTGGAGCCCAGCCTGGAAAATTTAGCAAGACTGTGTCTCAAAAAAAAATGGCTGAGTGTATAGCCCAGTGTGAAGAACCTGGGTTCAATCCTGAGTACCATTAAAAAAAAAAAAAAAAGTAGTCAAAAGCTGTGGGGCTCTGTGAGAGCGCCCCTGGGTTCAATCTACAGTACCACAAAATTAAAAAGTTAAAAAATACAAAGAATAAACTAGAAGGCTAGAGATCTACCGTTAATTAACTGTATGACCTGAAAGGCATCAACCTCTCTTGCCTTAGCTTCGTTCCCTCAAGTCATTGGCAGTTGGATTAGGAAGGCCCAAACGCCTTGGCCTGTCTTTCTTTGGTGCTTCCAGGGAAATTCTGTATTTCTGAGTGCTCTGTCCCGGTACCTCCCTTCCATGCAGGTGTGAGGGACCTGCAGGGTCCCTTTAAAAAAAAAAAAGGTCCCTGGCTCTGTCCTTTTCCTGATGGCTTCTGTCTGTGTTTCTTTTGAACAGTTTGCTGATGGTTGTTAAAGTTGGAATTAATGTGTTGAGCCGACCACCACGCTCATAGTCGGCACATCCCAGCCTGAGCTCATGAAGAGCTAACAATCTCCGGACTTCCGCTTGTTACGCGTGTTAAAGAAATGCAGGACGTTTACACACTTTCTCATTTTACTCAAAACAAAGAACTCTGAACTTGGAGAAAAACATTCGTCCTTGGCATCCCAACCCTTCAGAGGTGGTGAGTGTATAAGCAAAGAGCTTAATGATGCCTTTACGTGATTGGTTCTTCTATGGTGATGTTATCTCTTCTCTCTGTATCAGTAGTTAAAAATCACAGGCAGTAAAATGTTGGGAGTCAATATTGGGGCCCCCAAAGCCTCATGCCCTACTCCAAAGAACAGTATGAAGAAGCTCTCTTGGTGAGATTTGGGATCTGTGTTCTTTTGCTTCTCTTAGAGCACAGACCTCTTTTGGGATTATGTTAAATGGAATAATGAAAATAAAATTCACTATAAATGACATATTCTTTGGTGTCTTCTTTGCCAGAGATGTCTGGAACACAGAGTGAGATGTGGACAGCAGGGCAAAGTGGTCATGCGGAAGTATTTCGTTAATGTTACGTTCAGGAGTTACCTATTTCAAAGGACAAAGAAAGGTTATTATTTTATTAGATGTTTCCTGGGAGCTTATTTTAAAAATGATCTTGAAGGTTTCTAAGGACTGTGTAGCAAAAAAAAAAAGAAGTGTTTTGTTGACTTTACTAGTTCATCTCTGAATGTGAAACCAAGTTCAGTGTGGTGGTGCCTGCCAGGATCCCAAGTTCAAGTTCAGTCCCAGCCTGGGCAACTTAGGGACTTAGTGAGACCCTGACTCAAAGTATAAATAAAAAAGGCCGGGGATGTAGCTCAGTGTGAAAGCCCTGGGTACAATCGCTAGTATTAAAAAATAAAAAACCTTGTCCAGGGTTTGAATTACTATGATCTCTACATTGGTCACAGCGGCTGGACACTGGCACATTTCATTTCACTTTATTAGCTTCTTTGCAGGGAGGCACAATATCCAACACCCACCACTTAAAGGAGAAGTTTAATCTGCTCAGGGTGTCAGTCCATGATCCGCTGGCTGCAGAGCAGAGGCTTCGTGGCAGAAGGACATGGTGCAGCAAATCTGCATAGTTCGTGGTGGCCGAAGCAGAACAGGGAAAGAGGGTGACGGCAGAAGGGGCAAAGCACAGAGCTACGGCCACGCCTCCGTGACCCACCCAGATGCACCTGTACGAGTGCTCCACCAGTTCCTGGGATACATCCCAAAGCCAGTCAGGTTGAAATTCCACCCACTCATACCTACATTTTCCCCTCAAAAATGTTTTTTCTGTGATCATAAGATGTATTTGGTATGAGATGATTTTCATAAAAAGGCTCTACAGTTTGTTGTATATAAGGCATTTGCAGTGATGCACTATACCTAGTAGTGGGCGTTCCATAAATATTTGCTGAGTGGTCTGATCCAGTCGTTGCTTGCTTGCTTGTTTTTTTTTTGAGACAGTGTCTTGCTTAGTTGCCCAAGCTGGGCGTTGTCCGCCTGCCTCAGCCTTCCAGAGTGCTGGATTCACAGGTGTGTCTTGCCAGGCCCAGCTGTTACTGAGTTTTTAAGTGCATAAATGTTATTGTGAATGTTACGGGTGTGAAGGGAGAATGCGAGCACTTTCCTCACTGGTTGCAGTTGTATGTGCTATTCACACTGGCTCTTCTTTATTTACTGTGTTCAGCAAACAAAGTGTTACATATTTGTTCATATACAGTATTCATGTATTTATTTTAGAAGTCTAGATCTATTTCCAGAAAATCCATTTTGATTATGGTCATATATTGTTTCTTTATTTATGATACAGCCTTATATATTTGGTTTTGTGTGTGTGTGTGTGTGTGTGTGTGTGTGTGTGTGTGTGTTTTAACATTTTATCCTGGAAACCTTTTGTCTTTTTGAGACAGGGTCTCGCTATGCAGTTCAGGCTGGCCTTGAACTCACTTTGTAGCCCAGGCTGGTCTCAAACTTACAGAGATCCTCCTGCCTCAGCCTCCTGAGGGCTAGGATCACAGGTGTGCGCCACCACACCTGGCTGAAAGTTCTGATTTACTGAAAGCCACGATAATTTTCATGAGCTCACATACATCCTTCATGTGGTTTCATCAGTTCACTAGTGAACATTAGGCACATACTCTGTATACAGAAGACGTGAATGAAAAACGTACAATAGAACGTCAGAAAACCAAGTCTCACAGTGTGTCCATTGTATATACCACGACTAAGTGCAATTTGTGGCAGTATGTAAGGCTTGTGTAACATTTGAAGTA
Source organism: Chinchilla lanigera (assembly GCF_000276665.1). Taxonomy (NCBI): domain Eukaryota; kingdom Metazoa; phylum Chordata; class Mammalia; order Rodentia; family Chinchillidae; genus Chinchilla; species Chinchilla lanigera. Next base: position 3,619,818 of record NW_004955465.1, on the reverse strand, counting down.
AGTTTGTATAATCTAACACATCAGCAGACTAGAGAAAAATCCCATCATCCCATCAGTACATGCAGAAAAATGATTTGACAGAATTTCACCCCTATTCATAACAAAAGCTCCCAGCAAACTGGGAGTAGGAGGACCCCTCACTAGGACAAAGCCCTTCAGCTAACATCATACTTAAAGGGAAGAGATGGTGTATTTCCTAACACCAGGGCCATGGCAAGGCTTTCATCTCACCAGCGCTAGTTAACGCTGTACTGGAGTCCTAACTAATGCCTCGAGACAAGGAAAGGAAGCCAGGGAAAGGAAGCCGGGTGTGGTGGCAGGTGCTTGTAATCCCAGGTGCTTGTGAGGCCGAGGCAGAAGGATCCACAGCTTCAGACCAGGTTGGGCACTGTAACAGAATTTTTTAAAAATGCTCCGGATAAGCTCAGTGGTAGAGTGCTTGCCAAGCATATGCACAGCCCTAGGTTCAATCCCCAGCACTGCAATAAATGAATGATGTACTGATGAAGAAGTAAAAGTTTTCACTTGTAGATGATTTGATCATCTACAAACACAGAACTTACCAAAGAACCAAGAAACTGCTGGAAGTAATAGATGACTATAGCAATTATTAAAATATAAAATGAAGCTGGGCATGGTGGCACTCACCTGTAATCCCAGCATCTGGGAGGCTGAGGCAGGAGGACCTCTGTGAGTTCAAGGCCAGCCTGGGCTACCTAGTGAGTTGAACTGCATTGTGAGATCCTGTCTACCAATGAACCAGTGAAATAGGAAATTACAAATGCAATATCATTTACATTAGTACAAATGTTCCTACCCCCAAAACCCAATACCTAGGTATAAATCACTAGTACTAAAAAATAAACTAGGTATAAATAAACAAAATGTATAAAAGGTCTATATGAAGAAAACTGTAAAACTGATGAAAACCATCAAAGAAGACCTAAATCAATGCAGAAAAATTCTTTGTATGGGGTAGGAAGTTCTCCCAAACATCATCAAGCTTCAGCACAAATCCAATCAACCCCACAGAGTAAATTACGGTCTGGATATTGACAAGCTGATTTTTTTTTTCTGTAATAGGCATGGAACCCAGGGCACTCTGCCACTGAGCTATATTCCTAGCTGTATCAGTCAGGTTTTTACTAGAGAAACAGATATAACACAAGATGTACAAACATGTAAGGAATTACAAGATTGGCTTACGACGGTCAGCCAGAGTTGTATGAGGAAGCGTGCAGAGGATGTCTGCACACTGAAGACCAAAGGAATCAGTCCAGGGTCTGGAGTTTACTGCAGTGTTAGGCACAAGTCCGTACAAGGAGGCTGATGAGTCTGTGACCGGAAGGCTGAAGGATCCAAGGCGGGAGCTGAAGAGTCTGCACTAGAAGCCAGGAGACGATGTCCAGCTGAAGGTGAAGACTGGAGCTCCTCCAAAAGGAATGGAAGTTCCTCTGTCCTTCCTCATTTCCCTTTTATATCATCTAGGTGATGAGCCACCCTAGGGTGGGTCCTCTGCACCCTAGGGTGTAGAATTGCTGAGCCAATTGCTGAGCCAAGTTTAGTTAAGCTTCTGACCTTCTCAAATTGACATAATCAATCAACCACTACACTAGCCCTTCTATTTTTTGATACAGAGCCTTGCTAAGTTGTTAAATTGCCCAGCCTGGGTTTGAACCCATGATCCTCCTGCCTCAGCCTCCCAGAGGGCTGGGATTACAGGCATGTACCACCACACCCAGCTTGATAAACTGACTCCCGAGTTTATATGGTGGGATGAAAAACCTGTGATAGCCCATACTATACTGATGGAGAGAAACAGCTGAAGGGCTGACGTAAGCTACAACAATCAAGATAGTGTAGTATTACTGAGTGAACAGACTAGACCAGGAGAACAGAATAAAGAGCTCAGAAATAGAGCCGCATAAATAGTCAGCTGATCTCTGCCCAAGGAGCAAGCCAGTTCAGTGGAGAAAGGACAGTCTCTTCAGTAAATGGTGCTGGAACAATGGACATGGTGACACAGGGAAAAGTAATGTGACCTTGGGTAGGCTGAAGATGTTTTAGATAGAACATCAGAAGTCCTATCCCTGAAAGAAAAATATTAAGTTGAAATTCATTCAAATTAAAAATTCTGCTCTGCAAAACACAGTCAAGAGAATAAAAACCAGACACAGACCTTAGAGAAAATAGCTTTAAAACAATCTATCTGACAAATGGCTGTGACCCAAAAAGTAGAGTGGTTAAAGCTCAACAGATAGAAAACAACCAACCCAGTTTAAAAATGGGCAAAAGGTTGGAACAGGCGGTTAACCCAAGACATGGCCAGTAAGCACATGCGGAGATGCCCCGCAGCCGTCATTAGGGAACTGTAAGAAAAACCAACAGCCGGGAGGCCACACACCCAGCAGAATGGCCCCGCCCAACGCTGCAAGGGTGCCGAGCAACAGCAACTGTCATTCACCGCTTGTGGTGGGAGGAGCCCGAATGTACAGCCACGCCCAGGACAGCTTGGCAGTCCTTACAGAACCAAATACTTTTACCATACAATCCAGCCGTCCTGCTCCTTAGTAGTTCCCCAAGCAAGCTGAAAACGGTGTGCACACAGAAACATGCACATAAACGTCCATAGCAGCTTTATTCAAATGCCCCAATTTGGAAGCAAACCAAGAGGTCCTTCCGTAGATGAGTGGGGAACACCGCACACTGAAATGTTATTCAGTGTTAAAAGTGAGCTTACAAGCTAAGAAAGACACGGACGAGCTGTCAGTGCGTATCGCGGAGTGAGAGAAACCACTGTATGATTCCAACCACACAAAATTCTGGAAATAGGGTCGTTATTAGGGACAATAAATAGATCGGTGGTTGCCAGAGGTTTGGGGGAAGGCAGGACCCGACAGAGCACAGCGGATTTCCAGTGCAGTGAAAGCATCTCACATGATATTGTAACGCTGGACTGGTATAACGGAAGTCATGGTAACGTTGTGCTGATACTGGTGGTCAGTGTGATAAATGTACCCTGGTAAGGCAAGATGTTGACAGGGAAAATCAAGGTGGGGATGAGGGGTTCTACATGAAACTCTAACTTCCTTTCCCTTCCTTTCCCTTCCTTTCC
>NW_004955465.1:3582389-3616203 GCF_000276665.1 Chinchilla lanigera | reverse complement strand
TGAGTTAGCCATATTTATTTAAATATTCACAGTTTTCCTCAAACACAAAAAGAATTATAAGCTTTGAGAAATTAAAACTGTACAAATATTTATATCCCACGGCTGCAAGGATAAATTACTCTTGAGATTTTCAACATGTGAATCTGAACAGCTGAACTTTCTGTGCACACGACCGAGTGTAGTAGAGTTATTTTACGGCGTTCCTGCGGATAATGCCCGCAAGATGACACTGATCACATCAGCATTTGTTACTAGGTCATTAAATGCATAACAGCATCACAGCTGGTAACATTACTGTTCTTCAAAAAGAATACACAGTACTAAGGCCCAGTCAGTAAGATAAAATAGTCCTACGTTCCAAATCTCTCTTTTAAATATGAATGTAGGAGTAAAACTAAGGAACAAGATGTACTCAAATTTTTTCAAAAACCCACCACGGAGGCAGCCGAAGGCCTGTGCTCCGGGAGCAGAACTGGGGGTCACAGCCTCAGCAGCAGGGAGTTGCTTTGGGGTGCAGCTGGCACGTGTCATCTTTGTCACTTGGTGTGTGGCGGGAACACGGATACAAAGGATTTCCTGAGTCGGGTGAACAAGCATCCAGCTCGTTTCCAGAGCTTCCTTAACCATGTGACTGCTTAGTACTGAAGCCGAGAAGCCACTGGTTTGACAGTCCCCGTGCAGTCACAGCTGCGGTAAAATCCGGTGGCCTCATTTTGTTCTTGTCTACGTTACAGATAAATGCATTTCTAAGAAAGGTGAGTCTGCTCAAGGCCAGGGTTGCCACTGATCTCACAGTTTTTGAGTAGAAAAACGAATGCCAGTGAGAGCCTCTCTGGCATCACCACAGTGGTGGAGCAGGGCCTGGGCTCAGGAGGCCCCGAGCCTGCAGCCCACAGGAGACAGGAGAGGGGACAGGCGACAGGCGTCCCCGCCATCACTGCTCCGCGAGGAAACATTCAACAGTTTGGGCCAGGATGCAACAGATGAAAACAGTCTCAACACTTACTTTCTGGAGGCTTTTTAAATAAAGCTGCTTACTGTACTTACTACCTATGAAGTGGGCGATCAAATACTTGATACTTTGGCAAATAGTTTATTCAATACTTTGTAAAGTCCTACCCGTATCTCAGCACTGCGGGCCACGATGCTGGGAAAATGCGTTTCATTTCTAGGGAAGAAAGAAAATAGGAGGTGATCTGTGCTCTTTGAGGTGATCGGTGCTGCGTATTTCCCCTGGCGCTCGGTGGACGTGGACAAGCGTGGACGCCGCCCGGGGCCAGGGGCCGAGCTCACTCTCCACAGAGGCCACGGTCCTCCTGGCAAGGTGCTGGCCTAGCGGTGGCCTCCATACTTAGCCACCCAGTCCGTCCTCCCGGGCACTGAGGGCACCGGCTGGGCGCCTGTCACGACGGGAAGGGTTTTGGTGCTGGGGCTGTATGTGGCTCCTGAAAACGGCCCCTGACCGGCTTTGGTGCTCCAGGTGAATTCTGAAAGAAGTCAGAATCAGAATTAGAATCGTACTTATCTGGTGATCAGAAATAAACTAATTCATCCTCTTATTTCATGGAGGGAATTTGAATTTATCTGTAGAAGATTTAATTCAGTGGCCTTTGAAGTTTGTTTCAAAAATTTCTTAATGTTTTTGTTTTTGCAGTACTGGGATTGAACCAGGGTCTTTACACTGAGCTACCTCCCCAGCTCTTTTTAAATAATTTTTTGTATTGAGACAGGGTCTCCATAAGTAACTACTTTGCCTAGGCTAGGTTCAAATTTACCATCCTGCCTCAGCCTCCCAGAGTGCTGGGATTATAGGTGTGCACCACTATGCCTATTTTTGTTTTTTTGAGACAGGATCTCTCTCTGTAGTTCAGGCTGGCCTTGACCTCACTACGTAGCTGCCTAGGCTGACCTTGAACTCAAAGTGATCCCCCTGCCTCAGCCTCCTGAGTGCTGAGGTTACAGGTATATATCACTCTGACTGGCTTTTCTTTTTTTAAGCAAAAATTCTAGGGTAGTATTATGTTGACACAAACTAGAATTATCAGCAGCTTATGAGCCCATATTTCGTTTTTATTTTATGAAAATGTAAAACAAAATTTCACTGTAAAATAAGAGAATAACAATAGTTAATATACTATCATTTTCAAAGTAGTTTCTTAGAGTGCAAGATATAAATCAAGAAGATTCTTACAAAAGGCAGACATCATAACACAGAACTTCCTCTTAAAACAATCTAAGATAAACTAGCAGTGTGAATAAAACAAACTAGCATCTAAAAGTATTTTTGAAACAACAAAATATGTATTTTTGGGAAGTATTTGAATCTCTCTACTTTGTATTTATCTCTCCTAGTTTGTTCTTTGTGTGTGTGTGTGTGTGTGTGTGTGTGTGTGTGTGTGTGTATCCCGTACCGGGAACCTTGCGCTTGCCAGGCAGGCGCTGTGCTGCTGAGCTAAATCCCCAGCCCCTGTATGTTTACATTTTGTTTTTCATACAAGATGTATCTCTATGTGATATTTAAGCCTGTGTGTCTGATTTATTTCACTTAGTATTATGTTCTCAAGGTGCATCCTTTTACCTAGAAAGGCCCCAAGTTTATCTGTCTTTATGGCAGTGTGGTACTCCGTGTGTAAGTACAACATTTTCCTTATCCGTTCACCTGTTGATGGACATGTACTCTGTTTCCAAGATCTAGCTATGATAAACTGTGCTTCTGTAAACGTGGGTGTGCCTTGTATCCCTGTAATATGATTTTAACTCCTTGGGAAGATACCTAGAAAAGGAATAAAAGGGTCGGATAGAATTTTTGTTTTTAGTTTTTTGAGCAATCTCCACACTGATTTCCACAGTGGCTGTACTGGTTTACATTCCCACCAACAATGTAGAAGGGTTCCTTTTCCCCTTACCTTGCCAGCATTTGTTATTTTTAGATGTTCTGATGACAGCCTTTCTTTCTGGCATAAAATGGTATCTCAGTGTAGTTTTAATTTTGCATTTCTCTAGAGACCAGTGATGACAAGCATTTTTTTTTTTCATTTATTTGTTGGCCATCTGTATTTTTTCTGAGAAATGTCTGCTCATTTCCATTGCCCACGCTTTCATTGGGTCTTTTATTTTGGGAGTTTCTAATTTTTTCACTTCTTTATATATTCTTGATGTTAGTCCTCTGTCCATGGAAGAGCTGGCAACACTTTCTCTCCCATTCTGCAGATTGTCTCTTTTCTCTGTTGGCTGTTTCCTTTGCTGTGCAGAAGCTTTTCAATTTAACATTAATCCCGTTTGTTGATTCTCGGTGTTATTTCTCATGCTATTGGGGTTTTGTTCAGAAAGTCCTTGCCTATATCTATGTCCTCAAGAGCTGTACCCGTTTTATCTTCCAGCAGATTAAGTGCTTCTGTTTAAAATTTAGATCTTTTGTCTATTTTGATTTTAGCACATGCTGAGGGATATGCATCTAAATTGAATCTTCTGCATGTGGATATCCACATGTCGTGATAGCGGACATCCTTTCTTCTTCCTCATTTTGGAGGGCTTTAAGTTCTTCCCCATTTAATATGATGTTAGCTGTAGGTTGGTCATAAATGGCTTTTATCGTGTTGAGATAAAGACTTTCTATACTTATTCATGTTTTTTTAACATCATAAATGGGTGTTGGATTTTGTCAAAGGCTTTTCCTGCAGCTATTGAGATGATCGTGTGATTTTTGTTCTTGCTTCTGTTTATGTAAGTTACATTTATTATTTGTACGTGTTGAACCATCCTTGCATTCCCAGGATGAAGTCTACTTGGTCATGGTATATGATCTTTTTGGTGATTTGTTGCATTGTTTGCCAGTATCTTATTGAGGATTTTGCATCTATGTTCATTAGAGAAATTGGCCAATAGTTCTCTGTTTTGGTTGGATCCTCGTCTGGTTTTGGGAATCAGGATGACATTAGCTTTCAAGAATGATTTTGGAAATCCTCCTTTGCTCTCGATTTCATTAGAAAGTTTGAGGAGTATTGGTATTAGATCTTCCCTGAAGTTCCTGTAGAACTTGGCTGTGAATCCATCAGATCCTGGGCTTTTCTTAGTTGGTAGTTTTTTACATTCCTGCTTCAATTTCATTGCATGTTACTGGATTGTTCAGGATTTGTAAGTCTTTTTGATTTAGCTTTGGCAGTTCACTTGTATCTAGGCATCTCTCCATTTCTTCTGAGTTCTCCAACTGTTTAGCAGATATGTTTGTGAAGTACAGTGGCACCATGATTCAAAACTTAATTTGGTCTATGATTTGGGAAAGACAATCATGTCTGTCTGTGGGGGAAAGATGGCTCTGGTTCTGTTTGTCACCTGATATAAGTTTGCAAACAAAAACAAAATTTTGGCCAACTCTGAGGTCCCACTGTGGTGGGTAATAATTTTCTGGATTTTGGGAGTGTCTGTTGTGATTTCACCTTTTTCATCTCTAAGTGTATTAATTTGTATCTTTGTTTTGATAAGACTAGCTAAAGGTTTGTTTTGTTTATTCTGTTAAAGAACCAGCTCTTTTGTCATTCTTTTTGTAGTCTCCATTTCACTTACGTTTGCTCTGATCTTTATAATTTCCTTCCTTGTTCAAGCTCTTTGGACTGTTCTTGTTTTTCTAAGACCTTGATATGTATCATTAGGTTATTTCTGTTCATTCTATTTTTCTGAAGTGGACTTTTATAGCTATAAACTTCCTTCGTGGGACTGCTTTCATTGTGTCCCACAGGTTCTTGTATGTGGTAGTGGCATTATCATTTAATTCTAGGAACTATCTTATTTCTTCCTGAATTTTCTCTGTGACCCATTGATTATTCAAGAGTCTATGTAACTTCCATGCTTTTGTAGTTTTGTAGTTTCTTTTGGTATTGATTTCTAGTTTCACTGCTCTGTGATCTAATAATATGCACGGTAAAATTCTGATTCACTGCATTCACTTAGACATGCTTTATTAGCTAGTACGTGGTCTGTTTTGGAGAAAGTACCATGTGTGGCCAAAAAGAAAGTGTATTTTGTAGGATGTTGGAACACTGTGTCTATATCTATTAAGTTCATTTGTTCAAAGGTTTGTTTCAAGTCTGATGTTTCTTTGTTGATTTTTTTTGTTTAGTTGTTTTGTCTGTCTGTGATGATGGGGTGTTGTGATCCCTCAGTATAATGATATTGATGTTTATTTGATCCTTTTATGTCCATATGAGTTTGTTTTATGAAGGTGGGTGCACCATAGTTTGGGCATGCATGCTTGTAATTGTTATCTATTCCTGTCGAACAGTTCTGTTAACCAATATGTGATATCCTTCTTTGACTCTTTTGATCAGCTTTGGCTTAAAATTTGCTTTGAGGATAGGATAGCTACTCTTGCTTGTTTTGGGGTTCTTTTTTTTTTTTCCGGTACTGGGAATCAAACTCACGACCTCGCGCTTGCCAGGCAGGCGCTGTGCCACTGAGCTAAATCCCCAGCCCTGTTTTGGGGTTCTTGTTGCATGGAATATTGCTTTCCGCCTTTGATTTTTAAGCTATGAATTTCTTTTCATGTTAAACTGTTTCTTGTATATAGCATATGTTAGATGAGCCATTATTTCAAATTTTTATTCTGATGCTGTTGATATTTCCAATACTTCACATTAAGACGGGCAACATTTTGTAAAATGACCACGACAGATTCTTGGTTCAAAGTCAGTGAGCACCCACAGGGTCAGACTCTCATACCATATGGAACACCTCCAAGGTATACGTTCCTGAGAAACGAAGCCTCAGTCTTTCTCTGACCTCTCCGTCAACCCTATTCACTGAGATACGCAGGGCTGGCTATATTGAAACACATGTTCCCTTAATTGGCCAAAAGAATGTGACGGAGTCTGGCTGAGACATGTCATTGCAAATTCGGGTGAGAACTGCCCACCCTGCGGATGGCTGGAATGGGGAAGCAAGAGCCTGTAAGATTCTAGGGCTAAAGCATGAGGTAACATCTCAGGTGAGGCCATGGCACTCAGACAGAATTATAGCTTCCTGGCAGTAAAGGTGCCAGCCTTGCATGCACCAAGCTGTCTGTTGCATTGCTAACTGGAGGCCTCTGCCTGGTACAAAGTTGCTGTTTCTCCTCACAGCCATTCCTGCAAAGTTTCTCTTCCCTAGCACTCTGCTGTGACCCTCACCCACCTCTCTGACTGAAACCAATAAAAGCCATGAGCTTTTGGACGCCCAGCCCTTTGTTCCACAGAGAACACTGGTCATCCCAGAGCTCCTCAACTGCAGAACTTTCTCTCTGTGTTTATTTTGCAACTGTGTTCCATATAGCTGGGTGGAGGAGGTTAGACTGACACCCTCTGGGGGGATTTTGGTAATACCACACTGCACTTGTATGCTGGAGAGCAGGGTGCCACCTAGAGAAGTTCTTTGTCTCAACCCCCGGGGCATCTTGAATTCCATTAGAGGGTTTTGATCCTCCTGGAGCCCTAAAATCATACCACTTATCTCTTTTATTTAAGCCATTTGCCATCCACTCGTTTCAAAAACTGGGACTAGGCCAAGACTCTGACAGTTACAGCAAAGCAATATTTAAGCACAGTATCGCTGTGGAAAATATATTGAGAATTATGAATCCTATAAAACTGTAGCTTCATGGAACAACACATATAGAGATCTAATTTCCTTTTGAAAATCAAAGTGTAGTTTCTAGAATTAAGAATTTCTTTTGAGTCAGTGTCTAGCCATGTTGCCCAGGCTAGCCTAGGACTTGTGATCTTCCTGCCTCGGCCTTCTCAGCAGCTGGGATTACAGGTGTGTGGCATTGTGTTTGGCAAGAAACTTCGCTTTATAGTAGGATAATTATGGGTGATAAAACAGCACCCTTAAACGCTAACCTTTCCTGGATCCCAAACTTCTAATCAGAAGGCTTATTTTATTCATATATTTTACTGCTAAATTTTTATAAAAACTTTAAAATTACTGGAACATTGTTACGTGAATAACTGATAAGCTAAAACTACTTATACATCACCAGTGACAAAGAACTAAATCATTGTTCAGAGGGCTTTAATGTCTTCCGTCCCGCCTCACCCTCCCTCCCTTCAGAGTAGAAGCTGGCTCTCCCTGGCTTTCTACCCAAGGAAGGCGCCTTCTGGCCACTTGGGACTTAAACATCTTTCACGTTGAGTAGTGGCTGACATTTCTGGAGCAGACTCTGTGTCACAGACTTCATTAAAGACAGCTCCTCTCTTAATTATTACTTGCAAGCAGTATTTTTGGAATAAAAAAAGGACATTTTGACAAAAACCATTAGAACTGTGTTAACAAAGTGAGACTAATTTGAAAGTCTTTACTCAGCAAAAGCGACCATCTAAATTTAAGAGGAAAAAAAACACCACCTCTCAGTTCAGAAATCTTTAAAGCCGTATCTGAAGCGGTTCTTACCTGGAGCCGCTGCCCCAAGAGGCGCTAAGTGGATCCTCTGGCCGGCTGACCCCACTTCTTTTTTGAGAAAGGAAGGGACATATCCTGACTGACTGTAAGTAGTGTAACTTCCGAGATTTCCTAGTGATGTATCATAAAGTTTCAGAGTCAGAAGGTGAATATTTGTAAGTGCCACAGAATAACTCTGAGTACTAATTTTATTCTAAGTACTATTTTTTGAGCATCTATTATGTTCTAGGCTATGCTGTGCTTGTCCAGATGCCCCAACCGGTCCCTAGAACAACCCTCTCAAGTGCCGATTATTATTACACACTGCGGGCCTTCGAGGCTGAGTGGTCTGCCTGTTGCCCCGATTACCAAGGACTGAACTCAAGGCAGGGTTTGTGTGGTGCAGGCCTTTAATTATGCCAGTTCTTCACACTAGGGTGTTTCCTGCCAGGAACCCCTGATCCTTCCAGCATTCTATGAGTCTGTTCATTCTCTAAACCTGTTACAAGTGGGCTTCCTCTCCCAGGGTTGTTGTAGGGACCCAGCGCCAAGCAAGCAAAGCCACGGGCATGCAACTGTGTCAGCGCTCAGCACCATCACCACCACCACTGGCGAGCGGCTGCCTGGCGGCCAGAAGGGGAAAGCCTAAGGCCGCGGCAGGAGCCCTCTGCTGCTCTGAGACGACAGAAGACGGGGCTCAGGCCTGCGGCAGTCACAGAGAGATGGAGAGCAGCGGACCGGCTGGGGTGCTGCACAAGGCAGGGCGTGTGAAGCCCCCGCTTTGCAGCGTAGGTGAGAAGAACAGAGGAGGCGAGGTAGGATTTAGAGCAAGACAGGGAAGATGAGGAGGCTGGTTCGGAGATGTCAGTTTCCAAGGTCAGGGGCCCGAGGTCTGGGCCTAGGGGACTGCACACGTGGGGGATCTGGAAAAGACCTCCAAGGAACATCCACACGGAGGGCAGGGACAGGAGGGGAGCGATGGAGAGACGTGGGTGGAGGCCCAGCAGCCTGGCAGGACGGAGCTTCAAGGCTTACGGCATGAGAAAAGAAGGCCCGGCAAAGGCGCAGAGAAAAAGCCAAGAGCCTGGTGCTGCCCAGGTTGCAGGCCGCCGGGAGCAATGCCGTGTGTGAGGCCAGCCGAGGCCAAAAGACAGGGCGCTGAGGGACAAAGCCAGCGCGGCGCGGCTGTGTAGGTAAAGACAGATGGCTACACGGGGTGGCGGGGCTCTGGTGGCCCGAAGAACTGGCCCCCAGGCAGCTACAGCTGAGGTGTCCTCTGTCCACATGTCTGGAGACTGAGCTCTGCGGTCACACAGCAGGCTCTGAACACGTGTTTGCTTGTGAAGCAACAAACACCGGAGAGCAGCGTTAAGAACTTACCAGGCGCCAAAGGGTCTTGCCCTGAGGTTCTTAACCTGCTGAACCCTATACAAGTAGCTAATGAACCTTTTTTTTTATAGCTAAGGTTCAACTGCTAAATGAACCTTTTTTTTTATAGCTCATGCTCGTCCAGAATCAGCAACCTATCTCTTATTTCAAAAAGACTTTTGAGAAGGAAGCTCAAAGCCATGACTGTATCTCACAGCAGTGACAAAAATCCTGGGAGGAACTGTCTGATAATATCTAGGTAAATATTATTTTGTCCATTTTATAGATGGGGAAACTGGTAAATGACTTGTTCCAAATCCCAAAGCAGGGACGTGCCCAACACTACAAGCCATGCAGGGGCTGGGGATTTAGCTCAGCGGCAAAAGCAACTGCCTGGCAAGCACAAGGTCGTGAGTTCGGTTCCTGGTACCAGAGGAAAAAAACAAAAAACAAAAAACAAACCATGTGCTGAGCGGGTGTGAGACCTACTGCTGTCAGAGGAGTGGTGGGAAAAAGAACAACAGCGAATCAAGTCTTCTTAAACCATCTTGGCGTACTTGTTTTGTTTTTGGCTTTTTGAGACAGGACCTCGCTCTGCAGTTCAAGCTGGCCTTGAGCTCACTTTGTAGCCCAGGCTAGTCTCAAACTCACAACGATCCTCCTGCCTCAGCCTCCCAAGTGCTGGAATTACAGGTGTGAGCCACCACGCCCGGCCTATCTTGGCGTATTAGCCCAAGTACCCATGAGCTTTAGATTTCTGGGCCGGAGCTAGCGGCCGGTGTTGTGGAAAAACCAGGAATATTAGTCCCCTAGGAAACCAACTAGCTCCATGAACCTGGCAGACACTGTCTTTTAAATGAGTGTTGTTGCTTAAGAAATGAGTTTCAGAATTTAAACAACATATATATCCCAGGAATACTGCTCATGGAGTTAGAAAATGCTCTCTTCAGTCTTTCCCACAGCACTATTCGCCTGATTTCTGTAGGGTGCCAGCACGAATTTAAGAAGACAAGGGAAGCAGTGCTGTGCAAAGAGTCTCGAGCAGATGTAGAGCGCGTCCCTCTGTCCCAGTCCTGAGGTGAGGGCTGAAAGAGGTCACTCGGCCCTGCGGCGCCGGGGAGGGAGGGGGGTCAGGGACAAAGGTCGCGGGAAAACTACGCGGGAGTCAGAGAACAAGCTGTGCTCATTCGTTATCTGCAGAAATTACCTTGCGGGTCCTCTAATAGTTCAGGAAAACTTTCATTGCATGACAGTTTTTCGATTGGTTTTATTATGCTTTCTTCTAAAGAGAAGGCAGGCGGAAAGAGAGAATGAATAGTGAGGAGAATGTTACAGAGAAAGCAGAGAGAAAAACGAATCAGATGATTCACGAAAGGACCCTGAGGAGGTGCCCCGTGCGTCGCGGCTTCCCTTGGCACTGACTGTGCGTCGCCCAAAGCTGCAGTGCTGTCACCTGAACTTGTGTAACTGCTTGGTTCTGTGAATACTGTTTTTAAATAACAGAGGAAAAACGAGGAAACGACAGAGCCGCGCCTTAGCTCTATTAAGTGGGTGAATGAAGTCTTTAACAGTGTGAGACCCGGTACAAAAAAAAGAAAAAGAAAAAGAAAAACTTCAGGCTGGGGATTTAGCGCAGCGGTACAGCGCCTGCTTGGCAAGCGCGAGGTCATGAGTTCAATTCCCGGTACCGGAAAACAAAACAAAACAAAACAAAAAGAGTGTGAGACGTGGTAAAACGTGCAAGAGCAGTTTTACCTCTCACGTCAGGACCCCGCGTCAGGCTGCATCCTTGCTACAGCCAGTGAAAAGCACCGAAAATCCCAAAATGGCGCCGGCCAGGACACACTTCTTTGTCCTTCAGATCCCACGCGCATGCGCCAACAAACCTCCACTCCTCTCAAAATACAACACTCCGCCTGCTCCTATTAACTCCAACCCTAGTCTAACCTAATAAAGACCCATTCCCCAGCTCCCTCCTCTGAGGGTCCTTGCAATCTTCTGCAACCCTCCTGCACCAGCAATAAAGGCTTGCTTTTATCTCCCTCTGTCTCCTGCTCTACCTGGTGCCAAACCTAACAGTCAAACTTTAAAAATCTAATACCACCTCTTTCTTGGTTTTTGTTTTTTGTGGTAAATGGGGACTGAACCCAGGGTCTTCCCACTTAGTTACGTCTCTGGCCCCTTTTTATTTTTTATTTTGAGACAAGGTCTCACTAAGTTACTAAATTGCCTAGGCTGCACTTGAACCTGCAGTCCTCCTGCCTCAGCCTCCCTGGGGTTATAGGTGTACAACACCACGCCCAGGCACCACCCACATTTTAAAGTGACAGTGTATTTCTTCATACACTTTTAAGTTGGTATCTGTTCATCATAAGTTAACAGTTGCAAATGATGTTATTTCTGGAATACTGAAATTATAAATATTTGAAAAATAAAACCATTATATCTTTCCTTTAAATATAACCTATGGAATCTAAATAGCATGTGACTTTATGCCCACCAATACTGATGTAAAAATATATCCACTCACATTTGGAAATTTCACATTAATCCTCCTCTCCTAAAATTACTTTTCCTTTCTTTCCTTCTCTCTCTTTTCTTTCTTTCCTACTCTCTTTTCTTTCTTTCTTTTCTTTCTTTCTCACTCTCTTTTCTTTCTTTCTTTTCTTTCTTTCTCTTCCTTCCTTCCTTCTTTGCATTTTCCTCCCTCCTTCTCTCTCTCTCTCTCTCTCTCTCTCTCTCTCTCTCTCTCTCTCTCTCTTCTTTCTAGAAAGGGCCTTACTGTGTTCAGGCTGGCCTTGAACTCACTATGTAGCTCAGGCTGGCCTCAAACTCCTGCCTCAGCTTCCTCAGTGCTAGGATTACAGGTGTGTGCCGCCATACCTGGCCTTAAAATTATGTATTTTTTATAGTGCTAGGAATAGAGCTCAGGGCTTTGTATATCCAGGCAAGTGCTCTACCATGAGCTACCACCCCACCCCTAAAATTATATTTTCATTTATAGCTTAGCTTCCAAAAAATATTTTTTTTTGAGACAGGGTCTTGCTATGTAATACAGGCTGGCCTTGAACTTACTTATGTAGCCCAGGCTGGCCTCAAATTCACAGTGATCCTCCTGCCTCAGCCTCCTCAGTGCTGGGATCATAGGTGTGCACTTCCAAATTTTATCCAAATATACTTTTATGCTTGTATGTCTTTAAACTGATCACTCAAAAATACGGATGAATTTTAGAAAGTTTTAAGTTTCTGTAACCATATTACTTTTTTCTGCATTAAGTTATAATTAGAATGATTCATTATATAAAATTAATTGGAAAAGATGAATGTTATAGATTTCCATTACTAAACACGAAAAGCCAGTTTTCTTAGAAACACGTTTCTGTCCCTGTCTCTCTGACAACTGAACAGCCTTCATACTGAGCAACATTCTTAGCCCTTTTTATTTTCAAGTTGAGACAAGTTTCCACTAAGTCACTAGTTTGCCCAGGCCAGACTCAGACTTGAGATCCTCCTGCCTCTGCTTTCCAGTGTGCTAGGATTACAGGTTAACGCCCCCACGCCTGGCTCAGAAACACATTTCTTAACGAGGAAAATGAGACTCTTTTCAAACAGCTTAAGTTTAACAAATGAAGGTTGTGGGAACCACCTTCATGCTGACAGGGCTCAGCATCTGTCCCTGTCTGTGTCTATCTCTGTCTGTCTGTCTCTCCTGTACATAGAACCATTGAGAAACTCTGTTAAGCGAGAAGTTTCTGGGAACTAAAAGTGTTTCTTCACAGCTTTGCTGGTCTGGTCTTCTTTTCTGGTTTACTCCTCAGAGCTGCAGACCAAAAAAAGTACACAAACCACGCATAACAGTGGTCTGTAATTACCGTCAGCTCACAACTGCAGCTCACATCTTCAACTTCCTGAAAGCTAAGAACTGAAAGCCTCCTGCCTTAGAAAAGATTCTCTAGGGGTGGTGTCGCACACCCGAGATCCCAGCGCTCAGGAGGCTGAGATGGAAGGATTGCTATGAGTTTGAGGCCATACTGAGTTCAAGCTCAGCCTGAACTATGAAGTAAGACCTTGTCTCAACCAAAACAGAACAGAACAAAACAAAAACCAAGGCCAGGCATGATGACCCACACCTGTAATCCCAGCACTCAGAAGGCTGAGACAGGGGAATTGCTATGAATTTGAGGGTAGCCTGGGCTACAAAGTGAATTCAAGCAATTCTTAACTGCACAGTGAAACCCTGTCTCAAAAAAACCCCAAAAACAGAAAACAAAAAAGAAAGGATTTTCTGCACAGTCTTCCAAGGGTCACTTATTTTCTCACCACTGACTTCAGCGTAACAAATGGCCCCGTTGCTTGGCAGGAAGATGTTCTTCCGCTTTGGGGGGAAACACATCACCTTAACCTGTGAGAAGCCTTCTTTTCTTTTGTGAAGTAGAGGAACTGAGGAACACCTTGTTATTCAATAAGGCTGATCTACTGAGGACAGAACTTGCACGGAAGGAAAAGATCTGGCAAAGGATTTCCTTACAACTGCCTGTGATCACGTGTTATCTGCAAAGCCTTCCGGTCCCCCTGCTAGGGCACACACACGCCCACTGGAGGGGCTATCTAGCATAGGTGAAAGTAAACATCCCTAGACAGCAAGCAGCACTGATATCTTAGATGTACTCTTGTGTTACCTGCATTATTTCTTTTGAAAGCAACTTCTGCTCCCACAGGTCCCAGGGACTTAGGAAATAGCTGATTGTTCCAGGCGTATGAGTTGATGTCCTTCCCGCTGGTTCTGAGGGACACGTGCTTGGGATTTACACCTTGGAAGAACAAAGCAGTGATTTCAGTGCTCACAGGCTTGAAGGAAAAATAGGATCTGTCTGAACAAAGCCAGACAGACTGTGGACAGGAGACCAGAGCTAAATTTAGGTTGAAAAGTAGCAAATACTTGCTTTTTGAAGAACCATAACAAGATCCTAACCCCTCTGCCACACACTTTATAAACAGGTCACACTTTCTATAATTTAAGTAACTGCAAACATTTGACCCTCTTCTTATTTGTCTTGCAAAAACTGGGAAGGCACAGACTTGTTTTTCAAAACCACTGGCAGTTCCTTGTCATTCCCTGAAATGTACACTTGGAGCCAGACCTTGGTGAACAGCTGGCCTCACAGAGAAGGCCGATGTGTGATCTGGAACCCAGGAAAACCCAAAAAGCTCCGAAGCAGACATGTGAAGAGCCATGTGGGGCGCTTATTTGCATACAATGGTGGTCTCCAGCATTTTTGGTCCCAGGGCCAGGTTCTGTGGAGGCCAGTGTTTCCATGGACCTGGGCGGAGGTGGCTTGGGGATTAGATTCTTTCTCACAAGATTCCTCTCACGCACGTTCACAGTAGGGTTCGCGCTCCTATGAGAACTCAGTGCCATGCCGGATGCGACCGGAAGCTTGGGTGCTGAGGGCGCGAGGGGGAAGGACCAGAGTGATGGGAAGGCAATACAAAGGATGCTTTGTGGGCTGTGCTGGACGAAAGCTCACCTCCTGCTGTGTGTCCTGGTCCCAAGCAGGACTGCACCCGCCCACAGCCCTGGGGTGCTAGCGGTCCAAGGGGCTGTTTTAAACTTTTGAAAGAGATCTGAAGACTTCTTGACTGGGTCTGGTCAGGCCTTGGCGTCCCGCGTACCTCCTCATCAGCTCATGTGGGCACCCTCTCGGAGGAGGACTGAATTAATTTAGGAAGTCAGAACTGTTCTGGGAAGGATAAGCTTTTGCTTATTGCAAACTGGATCCCTTACAAGTTTCACATTCATGAGACAGGCATAGGGATTATCCATGGGCAACAAAAGGGTTTAAACCCTCAGGAGCAAAATTCCCCTTACAGCAAGCTGCCAGCACCGAGATCAAGACCGTGTGCAGCAGAAATCAATCTGTCTGGGTGAGGAGGAGCCTCCTGCACCCCGTCACCCTCCGCCTGTGACCGGCAACCTCCATCACAGCTGGCTGAGCCTGAAGGGTTAGCCAGGGGGCGAGACACCCTGGAAATGCGATGTCTGCATCCTTGGAAGCCTTTCCCATGCCCTCAACCCCTTACAAAGACCTAGCCCCTCACCCCTATGTGAGATTCCTCCCGGAAACCTGCCCACCGTCCCTCTTAGCAAAGTAGCCTGACCTAAACAATCCCTAACGTTTCTCTGCTCCTTGGCTGTGAGTGGACTCTTTCCCACTCTTGGCCCAAGTGGCTAACAGTGCCGTTTCAGAGGAGGAATGCGGAGCCTCAAACGCGCCCGTCACCGGTTCTATAAGAGCCACTCCACGGACTACTGTTCCTTCCCTTCTTCCTCTCTCCTTTCCAATTCTTTTCATTTGTACTCTACTTTTTTTATTTTGAGAGCAGGGGTGTCTCACTAAGTTGCCTAGGCTGGTCTTGAACTCACAGTCCTCCCACCTCGCTCTCCCAAGTAGCTGGGTGGGCACAAACACCCCTGGCTAATTTGTCTTTTTTCCCTTTTTAAAACATTTCCCTTCCTTATAGGATATAACTCTGTATGGATTTTGGCTTCTAATAAAACAGAAATAGAGCCATAGCAGGTGATTATCTAACAAACAGGAACAATTCCTTGGCAATTCCCTGTATTAAAACATTTTCACTCAATAAGAAAGTACAAGGTAGAGGAAAAATTACGGCCTGGGCAAAATCCCTAGTTTCTTTTTTCCCTAAAGAAAATACATGTACTATTGAAGATAACTGATTTAATTTAAGGACTTATGATAAAGATTCCAATTTTATTTGGAATAGTTTTATCACAGAAATTATTTATTAGCATATAAGCTTTCATTGGAATCTTCAATATACCAAATGCAGGCGCAGAAATTAAATACATGTTAATATCATCATTTGCTATTATAATGATACACAGCATTGCCTGATGATAATCTTTGACATTACAGGAGATTTAAAAAAGTCATTTAACAAATAATTACTGACTGGGCATGGTGGCACACACCTGTAATCCCAGTACTTGGGAGGCTGTGGCAGGAGGATCATTGTGAGTTCAAGACCAGCCTGGGCCACAAAGTGAGCTCAAGGCCAGCCTGAACTACATAGCGAGACCGTCTCAAAAAGACAAAATAAATAAATAAATAAAATTAAAAACAAACGAATAATTACTGACCACTCCTGTGTGCCAGGCAGTGTATGTGGTACTGGAATAAAAGTGGTGAGAAATAAATAAGTCAGTTTCTACTCTTTTGGCTCTTTCCATCTAATGAGAAGGAAGACATTTGTAGTTACAATTAATTAATTGGCAGTGTGCAAACTGTTTAGTGGAGGGTAAATATCAGAAGCAACAGAATCCTTAAGAAAAAAGCCATCTCGCCAGGTGTAGTGGCGCATACCTGTAATTTCAGCACTTGGGAGGCTGAGGCAGGAAGGTTGTTGTGAGTTTGAGACCAGCCTGGGCTACAAGGTGAGCCCAAGGCCAGCCTGAACTGGACAGCGAGACCCTGTCTCAAAAAGATAAAAAAAAGAAAAAGAAAAAAGCCATCTGAAGCTGGGCTGAGAATGGCACCCCAGGGGTGGGAAAGTGTTCCCAGGAGAGGGGAGGGCGAGGGCCAGGCCCCGGGACTGGAGACTGGGAACTCAGGGACGTGGCCCGCATGCAGCAGGCACAGGTGCGGGACCACGCCAGCCTGCAGCGGGAGGAGCGGTCGGGTCCAAGGACTCTGTGTCATCTTAAGAAATGGAAAATGGACTGGGCGAGGTGATTACAGAAACTGTGCAGGCCACTCACTGGCTAGGAGGGGTGGAGAGAGGAGGGCAGGGAGAAGCCTCCTCCGCGCAGGAGCTCAAGCGAGCTGTGCACCGCTGTGCGGGCTGGCATGGGTGGCACGGGTGCCGCGGGCTCATACTTGGCGTCCAGGCTCCAGGCACAGGGACTGAGGCAAGAGGGCAGGCGTGAGGGACCCTGGGTGCTTCCCCTGTGCTCTGCTGCAGCCACTCCGGGATAATGCAGCACCCCAGACTTACAGGGGAGCTGAGACATGACCGCAGTTCCACTGCAGGTTCAGAAAACAGAAACTTAAAATCCTGCTCCAAGGGCCCAGTCTGCCAGGAGCCACCAGTACCTATGACACTCGCGTCTCTTTCCCTGAAGGCCAGTGTCACACATACCTGGTCCTTGCAGTACAATGCCATGTTGCCCCGCAATGTATGGTACATTTCTAGAGTTCTCATCATCCTGAAGGTCAGTATGTGACCTTTCCAGGTAAAAAGAAGGAAGTGCGCAATGATATGACTCCTTGTATTTGAAGATATTCAACTATGAAAGTAGCAATGTGTCCTAAGCAAGTACCCAGGATTGCTCCTTACTCGGGGTTCTGACGTCTGCAAACCTGCTGCTTCACACTAAGTGCTCAGTTAATATTTGTCCAAGGGACTGACCCGAGCCCAGTTCTGCCTTCAAATCTCAGCTAGTCCCGAATGGAGGGCAGGGGGCGCGCATCTTCCTGCAAAGAATGTCAGCAGGGTAACAGCTAGCCTTATGTTTTGGTTTGAAGCAGTTCTTTGTCACTTTGAGTCTACTTTCTTTCTCTTTCAATTTTTAAAATTTGTGCAAGTACACGTCTGCAGTACATAATGATCACATTTGTCTTTGGGGGCTGGTACATGTGGAGCGTACTCTCTCTGTCTCAGTGACATCCATACGTTGCTCCCAGGTGACTGTGGAATTCCTTAGGTCTTTCTAGTTAAAAAGAAAACAACGGGACAGGTCCCAGACACCCACAAATGTGTTCCTGAATGCCACATCAGAAAGCAGAACCACAAAAAAGTGGTGGTCCGCATCTGTTTATCCTTTGCCAATCATTTACAGTAATCACTTCCACCACCAGAGGGCTCCCTTCTATTATTACTGAGGCAAGGACTGACTTGGTACATTTCAGGCAGTGAAATGGACTTGATCTTTGTTTTTTAATCCAGAGGAAGGTGTTCCCCATGAATCTGTGTTATGAAATCTCTGTCACAGCCCTGTGGCCTGAGGTGAGAGGAGAACTCTGATGGTTTCAATGCCGACAGGTGCAAAGGTACCGGTAGCAAGAGTTTTCCGCTCAAACGGTTTTGCTCTTTCAGAAGTGCACCTCACCCTGGTGTGTGGACTCCACGCCTGTCAGCTTCCCAAGGACCTCAGCCCCCATCGCCCCTCTTCCCCCGCACCCTCTCCCCGTGTAAGGGATGATTTCCGTGACAGGCAGACCCCTCCGCAGCCCCCAGGACAAAGGCACCCCAACTTCCCCCACGGTGGTTCCATTCCTCAGCAGAACGCCCCAAAGAATACTTCACACTTCTCACTCCCTACTTCCCTGCCTCTAATCACTCTGTAAGCCCTCCCACCCGGATCCCCCTTCACCCACTCCAGACAGAAACTACGCAACGTCACCAGCGATGTCGCCACTGTCCAGTTTAGTATTTCTGTCCCTTCCTACCCAGCAGCTCAGCGCTTAACAGCCTTCCCTTCTGGCCTCGGGACACCCCATCCGGGCTTCCGCGTCTGACCAGCTGCCTTCTCCCCTCCCTCTCCCAGGAAGGCACACGGCTCCTTCTCCCAGCCTCTCCCCGGTGATCCAGTCCAGTCCTGTGGATTTAAATGCTGCTGTCCACATGCTGGCAATTTCCATGTCTCTCCTCTTGGGCCCAGGAACCCCCTCAGTGTCCTGGTCTCTCTTGTCCCGCCATCTCTGACTTCTCCTCTGCCTGCTGGTCTGTTTCCCAAGCATCTCCAATGTAAGGCCCCCAACAGCACAGCAGGCCTCCCTCCACCCAGCCTGATCCCCCTGCCTTCCCCATTTCACTCCGCCCAGCATGTGAGCCCCAAACTCACTCTTCTCTACATCCCAGTATCTCACCAGCAAGTCCACCTCCAAAGTGCACAGGCGTCCACTGGCCTCTACCCATTGCTGTCTGTCCCCGGATGAGGGCAGCAGACTCCTAACCAGCCTCCTTCAGCTGCCCTGGTCCTTGGGTGATCTGTTCTTTTTTGGGGAGAGGGTGATTTGTTCTTCACATGGCAGACAGAGGGTCTCTCCAACGCACACATCAGACACTGCTCACCTCCTGAATTACTCCAAGGCCTTGCAGTAAACGCAGAATAAAACCCAAGTTCCTTCCCCGCCTCAGGGCCGGCCTTCGAGACCCACCCCCTCAGCTCAGGAGCCTTGGAGGGCGAAGCCTTTGGAACTCAAGAACGTCTCTGGGAAACCCCTGCTCCCCACGCTGCACACACGCTGGCTCCTGCAGGCAGCTCCTCACTCCCTCTGGTTTGCTCTGCTCTCCACGGAGCGGAGGCTCTGCACAGCCCTGGCAGCGCCCAGAGCCGCGGGGACCTGGCACGCACCAGGTTCTTCCCGCATCACCACTGCGCGCATGAGTGACCCGGAGGAAGGAATCAGTGAGACACAAGTGCCTGCCCCTCCTGCCCGCAGGTCCCGGCGTTTCCTCCCATGAAGTGTTGCTCGTCCTTGAGAAACCAGGAGACACTACTGACACGACACAGGCCAAGCCTTCCCTCTGCCGCTCCCCCTACACCATTTCTCTGATTTTATGACCCAGCTTTTCAGGCCCGTCCTCATTCCCACTCTGGTGCCTCGGAGCCAGAACAGTGTCCTTACAACAAAACAAACATCATTCAGCCTGCTCAGATCTCCGAATACCCAGGCGGGTAGGTTTTGCCGCATCCCTGAGGACTGCATCGCAAGCTCCTCAGCCTCACGGCGCACCTCGGCGGCCTCCTCCTGCCCTCAGCACAGCAGTCCACCCCAGGCTTCATTCTCCCTACAGCGATTTCGACTCAGCACCCGTGGCTGAACCTGCTCGGGCACTAGGCCTTCTGTTGTCTGTTTTATTCACTTCTAAACCTTCTTATCCGTGTCTTCTTATCACTGTCTAACAACAGGACTGGGTAGCAGCTGGATCCCTAGAGCTGAAATGTGTGCAGCTGCCTAACAAGTACAGAGGGAAACATGTCCTGTATCAGCCTCTCCCCCATCTCCTTGCCAACCAGCTCCGGGAACTGAGGACTGGCCACTCTGGAGACAGACGTGGGAGAGGTGGATCTTCCTCCGCAAACGACGGAGTCTACAGAAACACAAAGCCAAGCGGCATCTCTTCCTTTCGTCAGACTCGAAGCATCTGTTTAAAAACTGATTTTCTTTCGTACTGCACTGAATTTTAGGATTTTCTCTGGACAGAACGCTTGGAGAGGGTACATCCCGGACTTCCCACTGTCTCTCCAGACCGTTCCTCCTCGCTCCGGGTCCGCTCCCCCAGCTGGCTAGTGGAGAGGCCGGCCGGTCTCTGATTGTCCACCTCCACCATGCTGTCCTCTCGAGACCTTCTCTGCCCCACTGCCAAGTCAAAACCCACCTGCTGACACGATTCCTTCCCTTCCGTGCCACTACCGAAGCTCATTCATTAGCAAGTCCTACTGGTTCCACCACTCGATACATCCGTTCCTTTCTCCTGTCCTCCCTCCCTCCCTTCCATTTTTTTTTTTTTTCCTAGTGGTAGGGATTCAACCCAGGCCCTTCACACTGAGCTACACCTCCAGCCCTTTTTATTTTTTACTTTCAGACAGGATCTTGCTAAGTCACTAAGTTGTCCAGGGTTGCCTCAAACTTGAAACCCTCCTGCTTCAGCCTCCCAGAGTGCTGGAATTAGGAGGCCTGTGCCACTATACCCAGGTTTGCATGTCTTAAGAGGTAAGGGGTGCAGAAAGTCCTTGGCAGCAGACGTAGCCACCGAAGAGCCCTGTGATTATACATTCTGTACTACTCTGTGCCCTTCCGAGAGACTGCAGAGTGCCTGGCCGGACCTGTCTGTCTTCTGTTTGGCAGGAAACATTTCGTTTTCTCTGCTCACCTGGAAGGTATCTTGATTGTTTCAAGTAGTACTGCTTGGGTGCAGACATAGCTGACAACTCCGAGTCAGATTTGAGGGACACAACAGCAGGTACACTCTTGTTTTCCCGGGGCAGGTGGCTGGAGCCTAGCAGTCCTGACTCTGGAAGCCTGGGAAGCCGACAGGAGATAGTGTTAGGACTGACCCTTCCCGCCCTCCATCCGTCCTTTTGACTCTCAACGCGACTTCCCAAAACAGTTTCTGTGAGTCCTTGTGCGGATGGGATTGGTGATGACTCCCCCGCCCAGACCTTAGCAGCATGGAGAGTTTTTTCTGGTCCCAGACAGGATGTGGATGGAGCTTTCTTTTGGCAGTACTGGGGACTGAACCCAGGGCCTTCACACGGAGCTACTTCCCCGTTCTTTATCTGTTTATTTCGTTATTTAGACAGGATCTCTGAAGTCACTAAACTGCCCAGGCCGGGTTCAGACTTGCAACCCTTCTGCCTCAGGACACTGGGCTGGCAGAACCAAGCAGCAGAGGACGGATGTGCCCTACGTGTTCTTGTCTTTTCTGGAACTGTGCCCCGCAGCCACTGCTGTGCAGGAACAGATGACTCTGAAGGAGACGTTAGAACCCTGGCCTCTATTTCTCCCTTTCTGCTTGCTGACTGCCATGAGCGAACTGGCCTCCTCTGCCTCGTCTTCCCACCACGCTGCGTTGGGCCTGTGCCAAGGGACCATGGACTGAAACCGTGAGTCAAATAAATCTTCTCTATAAGCTGACTGCCTCAGTTACTTTGTCAGAGTGGTGGAAAGCTGACTACTACAGGGGGAAGTGGACTTTTTCTCAAGTTCAGGTATTTTAGGGATGAGACCTGTGGAACATGAGGACCTGGACATGGACTGGTTAAGAATTAGCCAAGCACTTGATGCTTTAGAAATTCTTTATGTGTCCTCAGGGGTGTGTGCACCTTAGAGTGATGGGCTGTGCCCTGGGCCACAAGGAATGGCTATAGATAAGCTTCCCCGATGCAGGACACAACTCTTCTCCTTATTCTTCTGTCTCAAAGAGGAAAAAACTGAAGGTACAGTCAGTCCCCAAAGGGTCACATCATCAAGGATGACCTAACTTATAAAAAGAAATGAAACTGTCAAAGGTATTGAACTTCCAGAAGGATTGGGAAGCAACCAGCAAAAGTTTACAGGCAAGCTAAGAACTAAACCTTAACACTGTCGGAGGCCTCGCTGACTCTGTATATGGTGCCCTGCTTCCTGCAGACAGACACATGGATTTCCAAGGAGAACAGTGATCGTGATTAGCAAGAGCACCACACAAACAAGAGCCCTTCCCTGCACTCAAACGTGTGTGCGCACACACACACACACACACACACACACAGGTAAGTGCTCACAAACACATAGCACTCATCAATTACTGTAAGAACAGTCCTACTGTTTTAGAGGCATTCACAAAGATCTGAGTTTTACAGAAGAAAAATAAACTACCTCTTTGTGCTTTAAGGTCTGTATTTATTCACGTGTAATAAAATAAGGTTGATGCATAGTAAAAATATGAATTTAAAACCTTACCGAAACGGAGGGTCTTTTTTCCTCTTTTCTTTGAAGACACTGATGCTTGGCTTCTTGGAATGGGAGGCTCCGAAATCACTGTCCTCAAACTCCTCCCAGCCATCTCCAGACTTGAAGACAGCCTGGCCCCAGCGCCTCCTCGCGGTTTTGTGACCCAGGGTGCCCACGGACTTCTGTGTGGAAAGCCAGCATTGTAATCTTTAACAGTCTTCTGGATCCTTTTACACATAAAAGATCACATCAGACATTGAGTCCCCGTGCTTTGCAGAGCCTTCCGCAGACAGTCCTGTGTTGTCACGCACCACTTCATCACAGGACACGCTCTTACAAAGGCATCCTGGGGTGACTGGCGCTGTACAAACATCACAGAGGGCCCTCACTCAACCCTGCATGGCACAGCCTACCACACGCCCAGGCTGAAGGCTACAGCCCGCTGCTCCTCAGCAAGCAGCCTGCCCCGTAGGTCACCGTGCCAAATGCAGTGGCCACGACACAGGGGTTGGCATTTGTGTGTCAGAACACACCTGAGCTCAGAAGCAGTGAGGAGGGGGTGGGGCGGAAGCTTAGTAGCAGAACACATGCTTAGGGTATGTGAGGCCCTGGGTTCAACCCAGTGTGCGCGCACACACACATGCACACACATGTGCACACACAAATACTCAAAAGAAAAGGTACATGAAATCCAGCATAACAGGATACAGACAATGCTCCTTAGCTTGAATGGAGCCTGCAGGACCAGGATTGCTCTGGGTGAGTCAGTCACTGGATCAGTAAATGTGAAGGCCCAGGGCATGGCTGTATGGTAATGGTGGGTTTTATAAACACTTTTCTTTTTCTTCTTTTGAGACAACATCTTGCAGTGCAGGTGGACCTTGAGCTTGCAGTGTAATCCTTAACTCATGATCCTCCTGTCTCAGCCTCTCAAGTGCTGGGGTTATTACCATGTACAGTCAAAAAGTACTTTTCTTGGTTTATAGTAACTTTTTACTTTATAATCTTTAAATACTTATAAACTATTTTTAAATTTGTAATTTGTAAACTTGCAATGACAGCTTAGAAGACCAGGACATTCTAGGTGACAGGAACTTTCCAGCTCCATGATAATCTTATGGGACCACCATGATATATGCAGTGCATTGGGGATGGTAATGTAGTTATGTCATTGTTATGGGTGATACATTGTGTCAACTTGGGGAGTCTAGAGGTTTGGCTAAGTGACTCAGCAGGAAGCCAGGGTGCTTACTTTGTATACATCCTGAGCCTGTGGAAGAGGAGTGCATGGGGATTATGTGAGAGCTACATGCCCCTTTGGTGGGGTAGCCTGTTTACAGTGTGAGGGAGGGAAAGAAGCTGCTTGCCGCCATTCCCCCCTTTGCTCTTTCTGCTCTTTCTGCTTTGCTACCTTCT
This sequence comes from Chinchilla lanigera, assembly GCF_000276665.1. NCBI lineage: Eukaryota > Metazoa > Chordata > Mammalia > Rodentia > Chinchillidae > Chinchilla > Chinchilla lanigera. The sequence goes on along the minus strand of NW_004955465.1, from coordinate 3,592,549 downwards.
GCCTCGGAGCCAACCAAGTGTGGACTGAGACCTCCACAAACTGTAAGCAAAATAAACCTTTCCTTCCTTCATTTTGGGCGTTGGGTATTTTGTCTCAGCAACGAGAGAAAAGTAACCAAGACAGTCATCATGACTGTACTTAAGGAGGTAATATATATGCACTTTAAAAGCACTAACAAAATAGCATGGGCCCCAAATCTGATGGGTGTTCAGAGGGAGGCAGGATCACTGTGAATTTGGAGTGGCGGGAATGTGAGTACTCAGGATCTGAGTTGACTCTTCTTTAATGTTAATGATCAAGGAAAGGGGATGTCTTACTTACTTTTCTCTTGTTGCTGAGACAAAATACCCAACACCCAAAGTTAAAGGAGGAAAGATTTATGTAGCTCACAATTTGTGAAGGTTTCAGTCCATGATCGGCTGGCTCCAAGGCAGGGTGGCACATGGCAGAGGGGCAACAGTTCATGGTGGCAGAAGACAGCAAAAGCAACAAAGGAGAGCAAGGCAAGCCTCTTTCTGGCCCTTATTTTGTATCTAGTCTACTGGGATTAGGGTGGTGCCAACCCAATCAGTGAATGATCCAGCCATCACCCACCCTTAATCCCAGGACCCTTAATCCTAGCATTGCACTGTGAATCAATCACACACACTAGATTCAACCCCTCTGAAGAAGCCCCACCGAAAACTGCATGAGGCTTTGGGGGGACATTTGGACACAAACCACAACCTGGGGCCTTGGCTGAGTCTCCTTGGGCAAGTGACTCAGCTTTCCACAGCTCTAAAGTCCTTCTTAAACAGGGATGGCCTTAAAGAGGAGGCGCTAAGGCTGGTACATCCGGTGTCGTTTCCTGCTTCCTTCTCCAAACGCAGATGGACACCGGAAGAGCGACCGCCACCTTGTGGCCACAGACAGAAAGCCGCCTGCTGAGGGGAAGAGACAGAAAACAGAAGCAGCCGCTTTCTCCTCCTCGGGAAGCTGCCTGAGCTCTGGCTGCCCACCAACCCACTTCTTGGTAAGTGAAAGAAACACCCCTGCGTTTAAGCCCCAGGGTCAGGTTCTGCAGTACGTCACTGAGTAATCCTGACAGACACAGACAGGCAGAGAGCGGGGGCGACTTTAAAAGTCTGAGTGATCATCTCAGAACGCTGGCTCTAGTCACAGAAAAAAGGAAAGAAAGCTTGGCCTGGGCTGGTTTTACACAAATTTACAGAGAGTGTTCTGGGAGCACATGAACTGCAAAATCCACCAGTCCATCCCAAACTAGGGAACGGAGCGATGTTGGCGGCAAGAAGATGCCGATGGGATCGACGTGCTGCCGCAGGAAGCTGGCGGTCCAGGGATGGGGGCTCGCCAACATCTGCACTGGCATTGCCTCTGCCCAGGAGAACGAGCTGCGGATGCCGGGGTTAGTGAAAGCTCACACCTCGCTGGGCCCTGGCTCCCCTTCAGCTGAACCATACTTTAAGAAACCAAAGCAGAAGAGGGCTCAGCGGGGCCAGCAATATCCAAGCACCCCTGGTGTCTGGGAAGATGGAGGGAGCAAACAGGAATGATGGTCATCAAGTAGGAAGTTTAGCAAACTCCATTCCAAAAGGTCTGGTCTAAAACGCAGGCGCAGACTCTCAGAGCCACTGTTGGTGAGGCCTAAGGAGAACTAGTGGGTCACACAGGCCCCTGCTTTTCACTGAGAGCAAGCAACGCCGCCATTAGATGCAGGGTGCACGGGCCTCAGTCAAGTCAGGACAGAAGTTTCCATGATGTGCTTTTCAGCGAAAAGCAGCGAAGGACAGCAGAGATGGATCAGCGCATGCTCAATAATTTGACAGACTGCTGCTTAGTGGGTCACCGTGAATTTAAAGGGCAGCCCCAGGGGCCGGCTCAAGGCTCACTGCTTTTCTCTTCATCATGGAGATACAGGAAGAAAAACAAAACTAAACAAATCCATAGATGGCAAGAAGTTGGAAGGAATAGTTAAACTGAAAAGAGTTGAAGCATATAGTTAGAAGTCTGGGGAGTAAAAGCGAGGTCTTGGAACCGTTTGACTTCTAGAGATCAAATACTTAAACAGAAGTGCAGAATAGGGGCTGGGGATTTAGCTCAGCGGCTAAAAGCGCCTGCCTGGCAAGCGCAAGGTCGTGAGTTCGGTTCCCGGTACCGGAGAAAAACCAAAAAAAAAAGAAGTGCAGAATATATGATTGAATAGAAGGATTACAGAAAACATGGAAATTTCAGCTGACACACTGCTCAGTCCCGGTCCAGGAACTTATCAGCTGCATGAAAATGTGAGGCGGGGTTAATGCAGGTAGGGGGTGGAGCACAGTGCGTCGCACTTGGTGACGTGATGACGTAATACAGAGTAACTCCCGCTCCTTTCCTCAGTGTGCACCGACAGTGGATGTGACTTCCGGGGGACGGTGGGTGCAAGCACTGTGGCCCGAGGTCCTGGAATGCTGGTAGTGGCTCATGCCGCTTGACCCCTGCCCGCCAGCAGCCCCGCGCTGAGTGGGAAGCAGGAGGCCTGTTGTTGACTAGGGGTCACTTGAGCAGCCCCTGAGGGATGTGGGGACGTTTCCCCCAGGGGCACATCCTACAAGGGCTACTTTCAGATACTGTAGTTAAAGAGCTGCCTTTCGCAAGAGCGACTGGCTTTTATGAAAAGCTACAGAAGACCAGATTTCTCGCTCAGGATATAGAACTTTCTACTCCTCGGGACTGACACGGAGATGAAGCAGACTCCTCCAGACCCTGGAGGTCGTCTGAAAATACTGTGCAGTACTTGCTCCTTCATGCAGACTCCTGAGAATGTGCTGTGTGGCGGGCACCGTGCTGGGACCGGGGGCTGTGCTGACAGACAGAAGGACTCCTCACAAAGCCTGCCTTCTAGTTCTGGCTGTGCACAGTGGATTTACTGAAGAGGGAAGACCCGGGCTGCGTGTGGCGGCACCAACCAAGAGGCTCGTAGAATAAAAAAGGAAAGAAGGAAGGCTCCCCACTTCCTGTGTGCTCCTCCGCGATGGCCCTCTGCCATGCCGCTCTGCCTCAGAGCCAGCCGATTATGGACTGAAACTTCTACAGACTGAGCTAAAATAAACCTTTCTTCCTTGAACTTGTGGTTGTTGGGTATTTTGTTCCAGCAACAAGTAAGACAGACAATGGTACTTGATGGGCTCTCACCCCCGAACACCAGTGGGAAGAGATCGTTTTAGTCTGAGCCTGATACCTAAAAAACCCATTCTGTTCATCTTCATTAATACTTAAAAACAGTGTGAAATTACTGTTAGGACCTTAAGATTTAGGATCAGTATTCTCGAGTACTCTTTATTTTTTTTTGTATGAAGCCAGAACCCAAGGCCCTCTTACGGAGCTACTTCCTCAGCCCCTTTTAAAAATTTTAAATTTTGACTTCTTCCTTTTTTTTTTTTGGTACTGGGAATTGAACTCACTATCTCCTGTTTGCAAGGCAGGTGCTATGTCGTTGAGCTATATCCCTGGCCCCAAAACTTTTAATTTTGACACAGGGTCTCAGTCAGTCACTAAGTTGCCCAGGCAAGGCTTGAACCTGGATTCTCCAGCCTTAGCCTTCCACAGTGCTGGGTTAATAGGCTTCCACTACCAAGCCCAGCTCTGGTTCTTTTTATTTCTTTGAATTCTTTTGTGTGGAAGTAACTATTAAAGGAAATCTGCAGCATGCCTACTTTTAAATTTTTATGCCACAAGTTATTCTCTTTTATACTCTATTAGAATGTCTTTTTGCTTTTGTTTTTGGTCTTTTGAGACAGGGTCTCACTATGAGGTTCAGGCTGGCCTTGAGCTCCCGTTGTAGCCCAGGCTGGTCTCGAACTCCAAGGATCCTCCTGCCTCAGCCTCCCGAGTGCTGGGATTACAGGCGTGCACCACCACACCTGGCCACCCTATTAGAACGTTATGTTGTCTCGTGTCGAGCTCCTCCCGGAAGAAGCAGGCCTTTAATACAGAACAGTCTTTTACATCTCCCTCAACATTACTAGCAATGCCTGGAGACGGAACCCTAACTGCACCAGCCCAGCTCTTTCCTTTAGCGTATCGTTGTTGGCTACTTACAGCGGGCACGTTTTTGAGGATGCTTGGAAACATCTGCGCTGGTTTCTGTTGAGTCTGTTGCTTCGGGGGTGGCGGGGTCCCCACGTTCTGCAGCAGCTGGATGGACTGCAGAGGTTGGTGGCTGTGTTTTGGCTGGGATGGTGTGACAGTCTGGTCAATGACATCTGGCAGAGTCTTAGGTTCCAGTTCAGCTGAAGATGGCTTTGATTCTACAGGCTGCAGCTGCTTCTTTAAAGACTGTTTGGATTCCAGATGATTCGAGGAAGGCCCTAACACCTGGCCAACTTGGAAATAAGGGTGTTTCAGTGCCTGTAAAAGCATGGATACGTTACATTACATTAACATTTAGCCAGTCTAAACGGGCCCAGTTCAAGTTCTGTGCACCCTTCATTTGGGGTATATTGTCTACCACTAACAATGTAACAATGGTTTTGTTCATTTGTTTTTTGAAACAGGGTCTTGCTGTGTAGGTCAGGCTGGCCTCAAATTGCTGCAATCCTCCTGCCTCAGCCTCCTGGATGCAAGGATTACGGGCATGCACCACTACACCCTGCTTGACTTTTCTTTTTTTTTCTTTTTACTGAACCCAGGGCCTCTCATACATGGTAATCACGTGCTCTACCACTGAGCTGCACCACTGACCATTCAACTTTCTTTTTTTTTGTACCGGGAATTGAACTCAGGACCTTGTGCTTGCCAGGCAGGCATTGTGCTGCTGAGTTATATCCCCGGCCCTGATTCTTAAGAAATCAAATCTTCTGAGTTTTCTTCTATTATTTTTATTTATTTAATTTTTGGACACAGGGTCTCGCTATGCAGTTCAGGCTGGCCTTGAGCTCACTGTATAGCCCAGGCTGGCTTCAAACTAGCGATGATCCTCCTTCCTCAGCCTCCTGAGGGGTGGGATTACAGGCGTGCGCCCCCACGCCTGGCTTTCTTCTATTATTTTTATATTCATGGTCTCCTCACCCTGAGGTCAAATATTCACATAGGCTTTCTTTTAGTCTTTAATGATTTAGTGGTACATATGTGTATACACACATCAGTAGAAAAGGAAATATATATGTGCCTCAGCTTCCTGCAGAACTAAATAACGCATATTATTTCATCCTTTGGTGACTTATCTGTGGAGTCTACCCATCCACTGAGAACTTCTGCCCCTCCTGCGATGCCGGTTCACCTTACCCAGCCCTCTGCAGCTCACGGTGAGGCCTTTGTCAATTCCAAGGCCGGTGCTTTCGCCCTGTTCCTTTCTGTGACTCCGCAGACCTTTTTCATACCCGTCCACCCCGCACTGCTCTAATTATTTATCCTTGTTCAAACACAGCTTGACTATTCTTTCCCGTTTGTTTTTTCAGATGGCCTCAGAAGACATTTTTAGATAAAATTTTTTTTTTTAAAGTGACCTGTTTGGTAATTTTCATATATATTTTATATTTAAATGATAAGAATGCAATAAAATTGATCCTATTTTAAAATTTAAGCCCTTTGGGCCGGGGACATAGCTCAGCGGCATAAGCGCCTGCCTAGCAAGCATAAGATCCTGAGTTTGATTCCCAGTACCCCCCAAAACGAAGTTAAAATTTAAGCCTTTTCCCAATTAAGGCATGGCGTACCATAGTCACAAGAAACACAGGGCGGGCGTCACAGTGCTGCCCTCTCGTGGAGCCAGAGGCAACAACCTCTATCGCTCCGTCCTAGGGAGGGAGGATCTGCTGTCCTGGACAGTGAAGGGCAATTCCACCTCAGCCAACCGAGAGCGCAGAAAGTCCACTAAGGCAAATGATGGGTGAGATTACTTTTCGCTGCCCAGGACAAGTGTCTTCCTAACTGGTTTGTCACGTCCTGAATTGTTAAGAGTTTGATTCCATTCTAGCTCAGCCCGGTAAATTTCCTCACCGGAAGCAAAAAACACAGGAAGAGGCCAGCAGTTATATAACTGCATTTCTAAGGATCTTCCATGCCTAGAAATGGATTCATTACACTTACTGCACGTCTTCATTTTCTCAGTAAAACCTTGGCTGAGAAAAGATTTCTCTTTGTAAGTGAGAACGGCCTGCTATGGTAAAACCCCACGGTGTAGCAGGGAGGCCTGTCGCACCTGGCTTGCTGTTGGTCGTTTCTTTGGATCCCAATTCAACATTTCCATCATCAGGTGAATGGCTTCACTACTGGCGTTGGGAATAAGAGTTTTTAAGTTGATGGGAACACACTGGGGAAATCGGAAGTTCATGGAGGACGCAAGCTGGTAGCCTTCGGGCCAGTCGCTCTGTTAAGGGCATAACAAGGGCAGGCAGGGGCGAGCAAAGATAAGTGTTTTTAGTAATCAATTTGAAAACACTATAAAAATCACTCTGGTGTGAAAATTTTATTTTTTTATTTTTTTATTTTTGGTTTTTCTCCGGTACCGGGAACCGAACTCATGACCTTGCACTTGCCAGGCAGGTGCTTTTGCCACTGAGCTAAATCCCCAGCCCTGGTGTGAAAATTTTAATGTTAATTTGTAGGAGTCAATGGGAAAATAAAATACCAGACACTCTATATGATTCAGTCCTATAATAAACCACACAGAAAAAGAACCCTGAATGGAGAGTTAGGAAAAACAAGGGAGGACTTTTATAATTAAACTTGGACGATGACGACTGATCTTTACAGAAAGGCTGCGTCCCACCCAAGTCCTTGTTACACAATGCACATGAAATCGATGTTACAAATTACACATACCTGGGAACGACAGTTACGTTAAAGCTTTAACATCTACAGGACATCTCTGATGACAGGCACACACTGACTTCATCAGGATGTAATTACGCTTAGTGAACAATTTTTAAGTGCCTCTTGGAAGGTAAGCTCTACCAGAAATGTAGTATGAACTAAAAAGTACTGTACTCAGAGTTTAAGAAACCAAATATCTATGGCAGAGGAATATAAACCCAACCAGGAAAGGGTTATGAGGAAAGCCCCCAGGGGCTTATAAACACGTGACAAAGGGGATTCACAGAACAAGCAGCAAGCAAGTGAGCAAGGCTGTCTATGTAGTTACCAGTGATCACTGACCCAAAGTCATATGCTAAAGAGATAAAAATTTCCTTGAAGGTTTTTTTTTTGTCTTTTTGAGACAGGGTCTCGCTATGCAGTTTACACTGGCCTTGAACTCACTTTGTAGCCCAGGCTGGCCTCAAACTCACAGAGATCCTCCTGCCTCAGCCTCCTAAGCGCTTGGACTACAGTCATGTGCCACCACACCCAGTTCCATCCTTAAATTCTTAAGGAAAGGCAAATACTGCCCTCTTTCAGTCTGGTAGGATTCTGGCTTCTCGCTATTTTTATCTCACCCCAATAAAAAATAAAAAACATAAGGAAATCATTAAAATATAAAACTATTTGAAAATGAAAAATCAAATACGTCGGTAAAACTTTTTTAGACAAAACTTCTAAATAATCAGAAGATATAAAATTAAAAGTAAAGCAGCAAGTTAGAAATAATCGAAGGTCATCACGATTTAGGAACAAGCCTACTTACCTTCCTGGGAGTCCCTAAAACTTGGCAGATTTTAAAGATTTCATCAACTTCACTTGTCCCCGGGAAAAGCGGTCTTAAGGTGTACAGTTCCGCCATTATACTTCCCACGGCCCACACGTCAATGGGGGAACTGTATACCGAAGACCTTAATAAAACTTCAGGAGCACGATACCTGCAAACACAGCAAACAACGAAAAAAGGATTATTGTCAGGGAAACTTCGCAGGCGCGTGACTTCACGGCTGATATGCTGTTAGGTGGTGAGACCTTGTCGGAGGCGGTCGCTGGGGGCGTGACCTGGGAGGGTGCATTCTTGTCTCTGTCTCCTCCCTTCTCTCTCTGCTTCCTGGCTGCCCGGGGTTGAGCAACTTCCCTCCACCATGCCCTTCCACCGCGCTGTTCCTGCCTTGGAGCCAGCCAGCCATCGTCTAAAACTGTGAGCCAAGTTAAACCTCTCTTCCTGTATTATTATTATTATTTTGGTCTTTTTGAGACAGGGTCTCACTATGCAGTTCAGGCTGGCCTTGAGCTCACTTTGTAGCCCAGGCTGCTCTCGAACTCACAATGATCTTCCTGTCTCAGCCTCCCCAGTGCTGGGATTACAGTCGTGTGCCACCACACACAGCTACTTTTTTTTATCCCCAGCCCTCTCTTCCTGTAAATTGTGGGTGTGGAGTATTTTGTCCCATCAATGGGAAAGTGACTAAGACAAACTTTCCAAAGAATCCTCCTGCAGGAGGAGCTTCTCCAAAGCTAAGTATACATTAAAAATAATCATTTGAGCTCTTAACACTTAATTTGTTTAGATGGATAAATGCCACTGTCTCCCTTTATTCAAGCTTTGTTTTCAATAACTGCAATGTGCTCCAAGCATCAAAGACTTGAATGTTGGGTCTTTCGTTTATTAAAAAATTCTACATTAGGATTTCCAAAGTATCTGGGACAAAATGAAACCAAAATTTAAAGGACTTGTCTACAAGGAAGTGAGATGTCACTGTAAATCCCCTAAGCTGGTTTACAAGGTAGTTCTTCAAAGGACAGTGACAAATGACAAAAGAGATCACATACAGACATACTGAAGTTCTGCGGGTATTTTTTGTAGTTTCATCACAAAGAATTGACAGTTCAGTTGCTCTACTTCCGCATGTGTCTATGGGATCTGTAAACCCTGATAAGTACAGTCTGTATTTTGGTTGGGAGAGTGTGGGGATACAACTCCGAAACAGTTGCACACCCTCACTAACCCACGTATACTTCTGCTTTCTTGGTGTCTTAATTTAGCAAGAACACTTTTCCTTTTTTTTTGTTTGTTTGTTTTGGTTTTTTTCTGGTACCAGGAATCGAACTCACGACCTTGCACATGCCAGGCAGACGCTGTGCCGCTGAGCTAAATCCCCAGCCCCAAGAACACTTTTCATGACACTGGGTTTGTGTGGAATCTCTGTCTGTGCTACCACCGCAAAACAGTACTTTTATCTTCAGTGTGGAACCCAACTGAAATTACAGTAGCACTCGCTGCCATGTCAGATGTTTCAGCTCTCACAGAATGCACAACTCAAAGCTTGACCTTGATTCAAGGAAATCTAAGTCATTTTTAGGATCAAGAGAACTGACTTTTCCTTTGCAGCATTTGAAGATACTTGTTGAAAGCTGGCATCGTGTGGCTGTGTGTGTCTTTCTCCTATGAAGCAGCTTGGACTCTCACAGCCATGTACCACCTACCTTTTGTAACTTGCATAACAAAACCTGAAGTGAAAGATGAGTGAAATTAACTTAGCAGAAGTGTCACTGACCTAACGGAGAGGGAGTACACCTCCTAGAATGATGCGAAATTCACCTGAAGCTACACTCACCCACGGCTGTGTCTGCACAGTCCTGAGATAGTGACTAACTTTTCCAATGGGTTCTGGTTTTCACTAGGTCATGACTATGGTCCTGGTGATGAGTTACAAATATCAGCACATGTTTTCTGGAGGTGGTCAGCATTTCTCTCAAGGAACAGAAAAATGCTCACTTTTTCAGTGAATGTACACTTTTGTTTTTTGTAGTTCATAGTTGATAAAAGATTTCACTGCAAAATAATTTCTTCAAAAAGCACTACCCAATGTGTTCTTCAGAGCGGCTGTAACAAAGCACTCAGCCTAGACGGTTTAACAACAGCAGAAGTTGTTCTGTCAGCAGTGCAGGAGGCTGCAAACCCAAGATCAGGATGCTGGTGTGGCCGTGATCCCCGCGGTTCTGGGGGAGAATCTGTTGTAGCTTCTGGTGCTGCCAGCAATTCTGGGCACTGCCTGGCTTGTGGACACGGCCCCTTGACATCCACTTCTGCCAGCACAGTACTGTCACCCTGGGTGTCCATACACAGCATCCGGGGTATGTGCCCCTCTCTGTGACTCTGTGCTAATGGGGACACCAGTCTTACAGGATTGACACCCACCCCCCCCCAGTATGACCTCAGCTTAACTTGCTTATATCCGCAGAGGTCCTGTTTACCATTTAAAGTCACATTCACAGATACAGGGTTAGGATTCCACCATATCTTTTTTTTTTTTTTTTT
>NW_004955465.1:3573755-3582289 GCF_000276665.1 Chinchilla lanigera | reverse complement strand
TTTGAGACAGGGTCTCGCTATGCAGTTCAGTCTGGCCTTGAGCTCACTTTGTAGCCCAGGCTGCTCTTGAACTCGCAACGATCCTCCTGCCTCAGCCTCCCGAGTGCTGGGATTACAGGCATCTGCCACCACGCCCAGCTTCCCCGTATCTTTTAGAGAATACAGTTCACACTGTAATATCAAATGGTAAGGTAGCTGTAGATTTATACTAAGTAATAATCACTGGAAGGAATATTCAGACTACAGTATGCCCTACTCTCCTGAGTGTTTACTTCCTACGCCTCTTGTGCACCCCAAATTCTACCGGTGGACATCTCAAAGGCCACGGCCAAGGCCACAGCCCAGGGGCTGCCATGCCATGTGCCTGCAGACACTTCTCCAGCTGACACCCAGACTGAAGACCATGACTTAACACATTTTGTCGTAAAACCTCGTGAAAGGAAAAAAGTCCCGGGAAATCATGGACCAAACCAATTGGCTTGCTGTCTGTATGTCTTTGACATTACCCCGTAAGACTGTGGAGGAAGCAGGAGGCATCCAGGGAGGTCCGTCTGATCCCGCCTGGCGTATTTCAAAGAAACTGTTGATAATGGCATCGGGTGAAACTGTCCCAGGCAAACTGGACATACAGTCACTCTCTCTGGGGTCAGTCCTCAGACCTCTAACTATACCCATTCCCCTGGCAATCTCATCCAATCCTGAGATTTCTAACACTGATAACTAAAGGTGAAGTTTGTGATCCAGCCCAGTCCCTTCTCCAGGGACCTTTTCAGGGAGACATTCCACTAAGACAGCAATAGTCATGCAGGCGGTTGGTGGAGCTCTTGCCTGGCATGCATAGGCCCTGCGTTTGATCCCCAGCATAAATGTATACAAATAGAGTAATAAAAATAGCACTATTCCCTCTCCCTCCACATCTCCCAACTCCGTGTTCTCTCATTTTTTCTCCATAACAATGTATCCCCATGTGATGAATGTATATGTGTGTTTATTCTTTTTACTGGAGTATGATGTAATATAGGAAAATTTGCGCTTATTGTAACAGCTGCAGGGTACACTCATGGATCCAGCATCCAGGTCAGGGAATGCGCGTTGTTGTCCCCGAGGGCCCCTCACATACCAGTTACCGTTACCCACCCTCCATGGAGCCGTTATCATGGTATTGGCCAGTTCCCTCTATTTTGCACCCTATATAAACGGAATCACCCTCTTTCTGTTTGCCTTCTTGATCACAACATTCCCTTTGGGAGGCCCAGATGCAGTGCTGTGTGTAGCTGGAGACTGTCCGTTCCCGGGGCCGGTGGATGCGACTGGCTGCTGGTGACCGGCACTTGGGCAGTTTGCAGTTGGGACTACTACAAGCCTTTTGGTGAACACTGTATGCCTTTCCGTTGGTGATGCATGACATTTTTAGCTTATTTGTGTATCAGCTGTCATGTGAACAGCACAAGGCACAGGTTTTTCTTTTCCTTTTTTTTCTGGTACCAGGAATCGAACTCATGACCTCGCGCTTGCCAGGCAGGCGCTGTGCCGCTGAGCTAAATCCCCAGCCCCTTCTTTTCCTTTGTTTATGGCCGGGTTCCCAGTGTCTAAAATAATGTTTGGCAAATAGAAGGTGTTCGGTGTTATTTGTTGAATGAATGAATGAATGAAATCCTTTTCTTGCTCTTACTTTATTGATCAGAATAGTTATGAACCAATTCTTCCCTCTCTGTAAGGAATGTAGAATTCACTTCTATATTTTGTTTTAAATACCCAATATGGAACCTCCAGCAACACAGGTAGCAATTCATCCTGGGAAATTTCAATATAAACTTCTGCCTCTAGAGAACTCACTAAAGCTACTTACCATCTGGTAGATACATAATCAGTGTATGGTGGCTGTGACCTTAATTCTCTTGCAAGTCCAAAATCTGCAATTTTCACAAGTTCGGGACCCATACAAAGCAAGTTTTCTGGTTTCATGTCCCTGTGAAAAAAGCCTTGGCAAGACAGAAAGGATGACATCATAAATCATCATGACTTAACAGTTTTATTTGATGTCCAGACAAAATAAAACCGAGCCTCTCTGTTTAAGTAGAAGCATGGTGTTAGGAAATGAAACCATATTTATTACCTAAGAAGGGACGGACTATGAGGAGCCTGCTTGCAAAATGATTTGGCAAGCAAGTTCATGAAGGATGTAAGATGACTGCCCATTCAACCTTTCTTTTTGTGACTCCAGTAGGTTTGGGTGCGGGGATGAGAACGGCCACGGTAGGGTTATCTCCATCCATGCACAAATTTAAGGAAGCTGCAGCCACTGTTATCACCGTCCTGGAATAGCCGGGGAGACTGAGGCCCAGCGAGAAGTAGCCTGTGACTGTTCACCATTATTTAATGGTGCCAACCTGACTGGCAGCCACCCAAGGGACCGGGGGAGCACACTTCTAGGTGCACCTGGGCGGGCTGTGGATGTGTGGCCTTCAGTACTGTATCTGGCCCCTCGCCCTCTCCCCTCTGGCGCTGTTCCCCTGCTCTGCCCCTCAGCCGTCCCAGAAGCAAGCAGCTTGCTCCGCCACGCCCATCTGCCACGCCCATCCGCCATGATGTTCCTGCCTTGGAGCCCACTGACCACATCTGGATTCCCTGAAACTGTGAGCTAAATTAGTCTTCTCTTCCTTCAAGGTGTAAGTGTTGGGTATTGTGTCCCAGCAATACAAAAGCTGACTTCTCTACGGCCTAATTAATGCGTGGAAAATGCTTCCTAATGAAGCTGAAGTCCACAGAGCCATTCTTACTAGTGTCCTGTCACTGTGCAGTTCAATGCCAGATTCCCCGATTATAATCATTTACTTGAAAAGAATGTTAGACATAATGGAAGTGTACATACTCTAACTAACTTCCTCGTTTAAAATTATTTTAACAGCTCGGTTCTTCCTGGTAGCTAAGTCCATCGGGCAGCTAAGTTTTGAAAACCTCAATAGTTACCATGCTTATATTACCAATTCAATATATAAGCCACATGGTTAGTTATACAGGCTAACACACCATCCAGAAGAAAAGGAAGGAGAAAAGCTAGGAAGAAGAAAAAGAGAAAAGCCCTTCTTGCAAATCGGATGGGAAAGGTGTCTGTTCCTATGGGTGGTCTCGAGCACACTGAGGTACACAGAGGACGTGGATTCTGGCGGGTTCGCCAGTTACACAAACTACAGAGGGAACGTGGCTGTAGGATGGGTTGATGATGACGGCCCACAGACTGATGATCAAGGGCTTTCCTCTGTCTTTCTCCTAGGTTTGCTCTGCTATCGAGGCAGACAGCTGTAGATTTCAGATATTCTACTCTATAACAGGATTATACAATTTTAGATAAAAGAGCCACTTTAAGTAGACACATACCACAAACTTGTAAGTTATCTAATATAAAATTATTTAACCGTTGATACACAGTTCATGTGCTTGACCTTGACACTATTCTACAGAGGCAGGGCTATGAGACTTAGAAGAAACCTACCGTGCTTGTGGATAAATGCCAGCCCTTGCAATATCTGATACATAATGTTTCTGATGACCGACTCCGGGAACAGTTTGTTTCTGGAAGAAATGAATCCACAGTCATGAAATTCTGTGAGCCAGCCAGTACAAAGAAGAGAGATATTCTCAAACAGCACAAAGGAGGTAAGATACTCCACTGGCGTTGGCACCTCTGTTGGCTTCATGATACTGACTAAAACTATAATTTATAGATTTTTAGTGTTAAAGGTTATACATTTTTATTCTTATTATCATCATCATTATTATTATTTTGGTTTTTCTGAGACAGGTTTTTACTATGTAATTCAGGCTGGCCTTGCACTCAACATGTAGCCCAGGCTGGCCTTGAACGCATGACGATCCTCTTGCCTCAGCCCCTGAGTGTTGGGATCATAGGCACACACCACCATGCCCACATTAAAGATCATAAATTTAAAATGTGAAAATAGAATTTTTTGTTTTGATGTTTCTTAAGAAGTCAAATCTAAGCAAGAATCATTACACAAAGTTCAACAGCTAAATTCTAAACTGAACCAGAGGAGCAAAGTAAATTGAAAATTGAATCACTCTCAGATCAGATGAATGGCAAAGCTGCATTGTGGGCTCTAAGAATTTTATGAGCATGTGGGCTTCCATTCTATGCCACAAAGTGCTATGGTCAGGAGTATAGTAACAGTCACAAGTGAGTGCCATTTACATTCTTAATTCTAGTACCCACATTTTAAATAGGCAAATGCGGGCTGGGGATATAGCTCAGTGGTGCAAGCGCCTGCTTTGCAAGCATGAGGTTGTGAGTTTGATTCCCAGTACCAAAATAAAAAGTAAAAAAGTAAAAATAAAAAGGCAAATGAAACATTTTTAAATGTTATTTTAAAATTTATTTTAACATTATAGATACATAAAAACCGTACATATTAATGGGTACCATGTGACTTGCTGGGGTAGTGCTAGGCATTGAACTCGGGGCTTGGTACATGCCAGACAAGTGTCCAACTGGGTCCATCCTCAGCCCCCGGGATGTTTCGATACAAGTATATACTGTAATGTTTAAGTCAGCCTGAACACAGCTATCTCCTCAAACATTTATCATTTCTGTATGATGAAAACATCCAGAATCCTTCTAGCTTTTTGAAACATACAACACATAATCGTTACCTACAGTTATCAACTACACGACAGCATCATCAGAACTTCTTACTCCGGTCTAAGTAGCCATTGATCAGCCTTCTCTCTCTTCCTTGTCACTTGATTAATCTTAAACAATACATTTCATTTTAACCTAATATATACCGAATAGGATTCCAATATGCAAATCAGTATATATAATTTTCTTTGTTTTATACCAAGTTTTCGAGACTTGTTATATGATTTATTTTACATCTATAGTGGAGTTCGATTTAGACATTTCAAGGGCTCAGGGGGACACACGTGGCAGTGGCTGCGGTTTTAGGTAGGGCAGTTTTATATGGTACACGCGTAACGTCTCTACAAGGGTTCTGACAAGGCCTAAAGCAAAGCTGCAAAATGTTAACTTCTATCAGGCTACCAGTTACAGTGATTAATAATTAATTCCTCAAATTTTAGAGATTCTGCCCACAGATTTAACAGTCAAGGTCGGAGCTTCTTTGGGGTTGATAACACACTAAGTTTTATCATTCGCTTATGCATTCTAATGAGGGACTTTATCAAATCTTTTCTTGAAAGCTACTTCGCTCCTTTTCTCCTTCTTTCATTAACCTTTCACAAGGTGATAAGAGGACAATGAAGATAATTCCCTCAATTTTGCTGAAGGCCAGCTTTATTGCTATCAGACTATAGAAAGACTTTTATTTTATGTTAAAAAGTAAAATAGCAGATATATTTACATAAAATATTTATCTTGGCCTTTAAGGAATTATAAGAAAAAAGTAGTGGCTGTATCATACTTGGTTCTTTAACTTGTTTTTTTTTGAGACAGGATTTCACTCTGCAGTTCAGGCTGGCAGAGTGAAATCATTATTCAACTCATTATGTAGCCCAAGCTGGTCTTGAACTCACATCCTCCTGCCTCAGTCTCTCAAGTGCTAAGATTACAGGTATGAGCCACCACGCCTGGCATTGGTTCTTTAACATTTAATGTGCTACCATTTAACAAAAATAACAGAACTAATTAAATCTGCCTCTTACAGTGGTAAAACTATATATGAAATATGATACACTGAAAGGATGTAAGGAACTCATGGAAGAAATATTAGGGGAAAATATTGTTTTCCAAAATAAAGACATACCTGTCTTTCATTAACTGATAGAGATTTTCTTTCATATATTCAAATATAAAATAAAGATGGTTATTTTCTCTGATAACTTCTTTCAGTTTAATCACGTTGACATGATTAAGTTTCTTCAGAGACTGCAAAACAGCAAAGCATTCAAATTCTTAATGCAAAGTTACAGAAGTTGGCAAAATCTCATCAATGCTACATATAAATATAACCTCAAGTAATTTTCCATTTTTTAGATTAATGAATTACATTTTGGTTTTGGTTGAGACAGGGTTTTGCTATGTAGATCAGGCTAACCTTAAAACTCCAGGTGATCCTCCTGCCTCAGCCTCTGAGGTTTTTTTGTTTGTTTGTTTGTTTGAGATAGGATCTTGCTATGTTGCCCAAGCTGGCCTCAAACTCATGGCAATCCTCCTGGATCAGCCTCTGGAGTGCTGGGATTACAGGCATGTGCCACCACAAGTTACATTTTAATATCTATATAATTTTAAAAGGTCTTAGAACACCTATTTAAAACAAGTAGTAAATGCTTTAAGTAATGAATATTAATTATAAACATAAAGCCAGTCAACAACAGCTACCTAACATTTTAATCTTTCACTTTTTTCTCTTGGTCTGTCAAATTGGTCTCATTTTTTTTTCTAACAACTATGTAGTATTTTTTTTTTTTTTTTTTTTTTTTTGGTTTTTTTGGTTTTTCTCTGGTACCGGGAACCGAACTCACGACCTTGCGCTTGCCAGGCAGGCGCTTTTGCCGCTGAGCTAAATCCCCAGCCCCAACTATGTAGTATTTTAAAAAGTAAGTTTTTCCTTGAGGATAATATGCATTTAAAATGCTATTTTAATGGGAAAGAGAAATTCAGATGTGAAGGCACAGTTATTTTCAATTCTCCACTAACACCAGAGCAAGAAGAGGTAAGAAATTAGGGAGATAAACAAAAAACATAAACACAGTGATCTTTGGAATGCTTCCTGCAGAGAGCAGAGCAAGGTCCTTAGCTACTGTCCACAGGCTGCAGTAGAGTCACAGCCTTGGTTCTTTTCATCTCTCAGATTTTACCTTAACTTCTCTCAAGTTCATACATTCATCCCAAGAATAGAACTTTCTCTTCATCCTGAAATAAATAAAAAAGAAGGAAACATTTAGTGTATGGGGTTGAGGGTTCCAAGACACAAATTATAGCACTGGTTATACTTTACTACTTACTTTATCATTGATTAGGGTTCTCTTTGGGCAAGTTACGGTCCTTCCCTTTCTTGTGCCTTGAAAGGAAATCCCCTCTGCCTACATCTAAAGGGTCTTGGTAAAGGTCAGGCGCATCATGTCGGACCCTGTGCTTTTAACATGAAGGTGAGCTGCCATTAATCTGCCCTTCTGGGGTCGGTCTTAAAATCGTTCTAATCAATTTAATTGTGTTTTTCTGAAAGGGCCCCTTCCAAATTTCCTCTCTTTCTGGAACGTAAAAAGCATACGTGAAATACTATAGCTTGGAGGGGGACGGGAAAGAATCACAAATTCTGACAGCAAATTTAGTCAATGATGTACTTGATCTCACAACTTTTATATCATTACTTCAGCTTTAGACAAGAGGTCCAATAACATTAAATGATTTAAGTCCGCAAAAATCCAAAAGTAACCAAGCTTTAGAAATATCCACCTTCTTCCCTCCCTCTGTCCCTCTTTCTGATGCTCGCACTGAACCGAGGGCCCTTCTTGAATTCGGTTCTTTACGTCTCCTCTTCCATCTCAGGGCTGGTTACCATTAGACAAACACGTATCAGAAGTGCGTTTACAGTAATAAAGTAATTCCCCCATGTATACCACAGACAGAGGTTATGTTTTTATACATAGGGACTTTTAGTCATCATACAAAATAGGAAACAAAAGAACAAAACAGAACAGGATTCATGTTCTAAAAATGTTTCTTCTGGTGTGGAAATTACGAGGCTATATTGTCAACAATAAAAGCCAAATGTATTATTCTACTGCTTTCACGTCATATTATAATCTGTTGAGATGTCCTAGAAGATCCTCAGGAAGCTTAAAGTTACTTTATTAATTACAGGAATTCTTCTAATCCAGAGCCTCTCCAAGGGTGTAACAGACACAAGGAATGAAGCACAGAACTCGCAGCATAAAGTTCTTAGGTGGGCTGGGGAACTGCATGGCCCGGAAGCAGAACTGCATGCCCCGGAAGCAGAACTGCGCGGCCCAGAAGCAGACCCTTGCTCAGTCACTGTATGACTTTAGTCAAGTTATTTAAGGGCCCCCCGTGCCTCACAGTAACCGTAAAGTAGAAACTACTGAACAAGAAGAGCTATTGTAAACTGCTTAGGTTTGACAATTAGTAAGTACTAGACATTCAGTTTTTAAAAACAATTATCTACAGTCTACTACGAGACATGAAGAACATCAATGCTACCATTTCTAAAAGATCCTTAAAGAGTGAGAATTTCATCGATAGTCATTCAGACACTAGAAACCTATGAAGCAACTTGATGAAACTGAATTTACCAGTTTACCTGGCCATGCTTTTCCAGTGCTGTGGATTAAAATGTCTTACTGTAACGCAAAAGATAAATTTAGCATAACGATGAATTTAAAATAAAAATCAATTCAAATATATCTGTAAAAATAGTTTAATAAAATGATTACATCCATCCCAAATTACACATATAATCTGCTATTTTTTTTTTTTTTTTTTGTCTTTTTGAGACAGGGTCTCGCTATGCAGTTCAGGCTGGCCTTGAGCTCACTCT
>NW_004955465.1:3557111-3573520 GCF_000276665.1 Chinchilla lanigera | reverse complement strand
AGATAAAAAAATATACTTAAGTAACGTTTCATAACTCGGTAGTAATTAAACTTTTGTGAGTTTCTTTTTTTTTTTTTGTCTCTTTGAGACAGGGTCTCGCTATGCCGTTCAGGCTGGCCTTGAGCTCACTTTGTAGCCCAGGCTGGTCTTGAACTCCTAGGATCCCCCCCACCTCAGCCTCCTAAGTGCTGGGATTACAGGCGTGCACCAGCCACCATGCCCGGCAATAGTAACTGAAATTTTGATTCTACTTTTAAAATCTGCACTCTCTTCTTCTGTACTTTCTAATGCACTACTTCTTTTTCCAGAAATGTCCACTGTTCAGCCACTCTTACCTAAGGCAATGCATGTATCTATTACCAATACAGAAGTTTCCTTGCACAGTAATTACCCTAAAGACAACCCAGTTTTTTAGAGTAGGTAAGAAAAGCATCTCCTTGAGGTTTCCTGCCACCTTTTCTTCATTTATTCATTCATCCAACATCTACTGAGCACCAGAAAAATGAACAGATCAGAAATGGTTACTGTGCTATTTCCCACCTAATGGAGGCCGCAGACTTCAGTTAACACAAAGCAGAAGTTACTTATAAGGACCATGGGCTAGGACACAAGGGGGCTCTTTCAAAGATTTAATGGCCCGGCCTTTTAGTAAGGTAATATTTCAGCTGAAACCAAAAAGACAGAAGATGCTAGCATGCCGAGACAGAAAACAAAGCTGCAGGCAGACAGGATCACAGCTGGGAAGAGCTGCCTGAATAGAGAAAATAAAAGGCCATCGCAGGCCAGTCCTCGTTCCCTTACTGTTGGCATGGCTACTCCCAGTCCCTCACGGTGAGAAATGGGAGCGCCGTCCTGCGGGATGTCCTTCCTGCTCCTCTTCACCTCACTCACGCCTTCTACCGCGCTCTGTAGTGGCTTAGGAGGCCTCATTTCTCTTTCCTAAGGTCCTTGAATCCCCATGTGCCTAAAGGCACATGCAGCACACAGTAGGTGCCCAGCAAATATGTGCTAAATGACTGGATGAGTATTTGTAACAAACGGGCTCGTTCAGGCCCTGGGCTCCACACCACAAGAAGACCTCAGCAATGGATTTGCCTCTTACCTCCTGAAAGGGTGGAGAGTTTACTAAATGAGTGAGGAATCCTAGTACCACCCTCTAGCATGAGTTGAATGTTACAGCTTCTTAAAATCTGAGACATATTTCTGAGTCTTGTCCTTTTCTCTATTACTATTATTATTATTATCACCATCAACATCCTGCTGTGCCTGGCCAGCCTCAGATTCCTATGCTCCCACAATCTTCCTACCCCAAAACCACAAGTAGGTGGGACTACTGGTGTCCACCACCGCATCGGGCAATTACAGCTTTTTATTCTTTTGTTGGAATAGTTAAGACACGATGTCTTAGTGCTTCCCTAGATTAAAATTCTCCAAGGGACATTTTTAAAGCAGGACCTTTTATTTTGTTCTTCATAGGGATCTCAACTTAGGAGTTAGAACAAGTCACATTCTAACATAGCCTAGCCAGTTTTTTTTTTTTTTAAATTCTGTATTTACTTTAACTTAAAATTTTTAAAAATATTTATTTATTTATTTATTTATTTATTGGTGTTTTTTTGTTTGTTTGTTTGTTTTCTGGTACCAGGAATTGAACTTATGACCTTGCCAGGCAGGCATTGTGCTGCTGAGCTAAATCCCCAGCCCCTAATTGGTGTTTTTTGAGACATAGTTTCACTATGCAGTTGAGGCTGGCCTTGAACTTATTTTGTAGCCAGGCTAGTCTCGAACGGGCAGCCGTACTGAGGCTTGAGGCCGGGGCCTATGCAACGAGCTATACCCTCAGGCCCTTTAAAATTTTGAGATGGGGTTTTGGTAAACTACCCAGGTTGGGCTTGAATTTATGATCCTCCTGCCTCAGCCTCCAGGAGTGCTGTGAATGGGCCATGCCTGGCAGGTTTTAGCTTTCATACTCCATGGCATGGGAATATTTTAATCTTTCAAGTTACCTGAAATGGGGCTGGTGGTGTAGCTCAGCGGTAGAGCGCTTACCTACCATGCATAAGCCCTGAGTTCAATCCCCAATGCTCCCCCAAAAGATATATAAAATCTAAAGCAAACTAACATCCTTACACTTACTATGCCAGGACTTTATGTACATTATTCTGTCTAATGCTCAAAATAGCTCAGGGCTATAAAATCCGTGTTACTCTCGCAGGAATGACTGCCTAGCTCCACACCCTTGACGCTGCAATGAACAGCCACTCAAGGCCCGCAGGCGGTGGAAATCAGGGATGATGTTGAAAACAAAATGGACCGAAATCAGCATGGAGACAAATGAGGTTCAGCCCAATTAATAATTGTACTGAAGTCCTACAGGGAATGCTAGACTGACGATCTGAATCTAGGTTTAACTCTGAAGCCCCTGTGGCAAGCAGTCCTCTGTGCTTATAAATATTTACACAAGCAACTTTAGCCCCACAAATACATGCCAGATACTAACTGAGACAGACTGTTAGAAAACAAACACAATGAAAAAGATGTCACTCATATTCCTTAAGAACACCCAGTCAGTAGGACCAGCAGGAAAGTAGTTACAAAGTAACACCAGGAGCCAAGAGTGGTGGCCCACACCTGTGATCCCAGTATTTGTGAGGCTGAGGCAGGAGAATTCCAAGTTAGAGGACAGCCTGGGCTATATAATGTACTTCCCCTCAAATAAGACCAGGGTCTTATATTGATTTTTGCTTCAAAAGATACACTAGGGCTTATTTTCAGGGTATGTCTTGTTTTGTCATGTACAACAAACCACATTTGCTCACATATAAGAATCCACATTTACTCATGCACAGAGATCTACATTTATTCAAATAGTCTTGTTATTTTCTGGAACTCATCATGACCCCGAATTCCAGTTTGTTTGTTTTTGTCTTATTGAGACAGGATCTCACTATGCAGTTCAAGCTGGCCTTAAACTCACTTTGCAGCCCAGGATGGCCTCTAATTTGCAGCGACCCTCCTGTCTCAGTCTCCGGAGTGCTGAGTGCTGGGATTACAGGCGTGCGCCACCATACCCGGCAAACCCCGAATTCCAGCCTGAACTTTTTGCAGCCCCCATTTCCTGTGGAACCGTTGTCCCCAGCCTCTCATGGCCACAGCAGCGCTCCCTTCAAGTGCCTTCTTGTGCCTGCAGCCGGCTCCTAGCGCACTGGCAACACAGCTGTCAGTGATTTCATCCCATGAATTCTTGGCCCACGTCACAGCCTCCTGCTGGCTGGGCTTCACCACATCCCCACGTTGATTTCTCTCCGTTCTGTCTTCTGCATCATCACTGATACACACACACACACACACACACACGCACGCACGCACGCACGCACAGTCCCTGAGTGGCTGTTCATGGCAGTACCAAGAGTCCGGAGCTAGGCAGTCATTCCTGCAGGAATTGCTACTTGATCTGTTCTTTTCTCTGCAAGCAAGTTCTTCGTCTTCATTGCGGTGAGTGGTGGCTGAATCCCAGACTCGAAGATCGCTTTGGCCACATGGCCAAACAAGCTGCAGCGTTCAACCGAGCCACTTCCTCAGGACTCCCGGGGGGCAGCGGGCCCTTTTGGTCCAAGAACAGAAACACCTGAAACACATTCAGTCTCGTCTTTCCTGCCCTTAGCGATGGTTAGAGGTGGGGCTTCCTTTCCATCCACAGGAACTGCGGAATACAGGCCACACGTGTGCTCCGGTCCTCAGTCGGGGAACACAGACGGCGGGCGCCCCTCATACGCACTGCGCGTTGAGGTCCTTGGCCGTGAACACTGTAGCTTCATCCACAGGAACTGCGCTGGAGAGCTGGTATTTAGGAAAGTCCAGGCCGGCCACAAAGGCCGTGATGCAAGCGCATGTTTAGTAACTCCAGGATTTCCAGCTTGAACAGCGCCTCGACCTTAGACACAGATCAAATGGTATCGCTGAAGGAAGCCACCCAGCCAGTGCCGGGATGCTCTGAATTCGTCGGGCGATGTTTCTAACTGTGGTGCCAGCTCAGGGCAAAGGCTTGACCGCCAGCCCTGCGCACATCCACAGCCTTCGCTCCCTGTCAGCGATCCACTGCGATCTACTCGCAGACATCTTCAGCTCATGGCAGGAAGCCTGCCTACCCGATCCGCACTTGCGCTTCTCAGTGGTGTGCCGTTCCCCTCACCCCGCACCCCGTCCACCTGCTGACCGAGGTTAGTACCCTGAGCGCCACTTCCGGACCATGCGGAGATCCAGCTGCTTCCCTTTGCCGAAAGCCCCAGGGCTCCTGCGCCAGTCCTCCAACGATGCCCCTCTTTCTGCGCTCAGCCTGTCTGCTGCTCTCAGGGCTGTGGGTCTGGTGGTCACAGCTGGTTCTGAAGGGTTCTGAGCAACTCTGGGCAACACCGCTCATCTTCTGAAGCAGATGCCCTGCCCCCACTGCCAAGGGGGCGGCTCGAGGTCCCAGCCTGGCTCGGGCTCCTGGCCAGTGTGCTGCTGCCAGGCCCAGTGGACAGAGCGGCCTGATGGACCTGGGGCCGGTACTGCCCATCCCAAGCCCCTGGCCAGTTCTGGCTGCATTTCCGGACGGCTCAAAGGCTTTTGTCTTTAAGTAGTCATGTGACACTCAACGTGGAGAGGCCTTCTGATACCTGGGTCACTGGGGAGCCCTTTACCGTGCGAACGCCTTGGAGTTCAAGCACACAACCGTAGGTGGCAGAGCCTCCCGAGCGCCTGGGTGCGTGGCACCTGCTGTCACGTGTGGTCTGCCACTGACCAAAATGTTACAGGTGCCAGGCTATACGGACTTTCCTCCTAGTGTTCATATTCTCAGATGCCACCGACCACCCCATCTGTGGTGTCTAGAAAGCCAGTATCATGAGCTCCTTGCGAGTGGACCCTGCAGCCCCAGCCCAGCCTTGATGACCAGTGACTGCCGGTGTCCGAGTGTCATCTCCTGAGAGTCCCCGGGCCAGAGCTGCCCAGTAAGTCACTTCTAAATTCCTGACTCATAGACACTGTGAATTAACAAATGCCTGTTATTTTAAATCACTGAGTTTTGAGGGGTATTTTGTCATATAGCAACAGATAAATACAATAGGTTAGAAAGAATTAGCGAAAGAAAGAAAATTCTAAGACAACACCATGTGCCCTTCAGAACTCCATTCTGGTGTTATAAACACAATCTTATTTTGAGAGCTTTATTTATTTATTTTTCCTGCACTGAGCACTGAGTGCACGGGCTCCCTACTGAGCTACATCTCTGGCCATCTTTTACTTTTTGTTTTGGGACAGTGTCTCACTAAGTCATTAGGTTGCCTAGGCTGGGCTCAAACTTGGTACCCTCCCGCCTCAGCCTCCCAGAGTGCTAGGATTATAGGCATTACCATCACACCTCGTTTAGAGGTCTGTAACTTGAAAGAAATGATGAACTGTACTCTGTATTCAATTTTAAATTTGAAAAACATCCATTACTTATAGTTTCAGTCCAAATGTATTAGGTATGAAAAGAGGTGCTCTTAAAATTCGTGGTTTACTAATGTATCCAGACAGAGTGGAAAATTAAAGAAATAAACATAAAATGAGAAGAATATTCTTTTTTGGTAATTTCCTTTTTTCCTTTAGTCAAACTAGCATGGATTACGAACTAGACCGCTCTCTGTGCGAGGATACACTCTCAAGCACACAAAAGACATGCCGCAGTGACGCACAGACGACGCACAGATGACGTTTCACGTGGACACACCATGTGACGCACAGACGCCATCTCACGTGGACATGCCACGGGGACGCACAGATGACGCACAGACGTCTCACGTGCACACGCCATGGTGATGCACAGATGACGTCTCGAGGACACGCCACGGTGACGCCCACGCACCTCTTGATGGCCACCAGCTCCCCCGACTCGTTACTCTTGCCCATCAGCACGCTCCCATAGGTGCCGTCGCCCAGCTGCCGCATGGTTGTGTAGCGGTTCATCTCGGAGAAGTAGCAGCGCCGGCTGTCGGCTGGAGCGCCCTCCTCGGGGGACAGGCACTACACACGTCCTTGTTTTGCTCGCTTTTGCCCTCACTGTGCTGTCGCTATACCGGGGACAGGGCTGTCGTCATTATCACGGGCTCCTCCTCGAACTACGCAGGCTCATGACATTCGGCAGCCAGGAGTCTGGCAAAGAAACACCGCCTCCTTCCCTACAGACACGCTGCGAGAAAGAAAACAAAAATAACGTGAGCTTCCACGAGTCTCTGCAAAACATTTCCTGGCAACCTAAAGTGCAGAGAAAAATGAGAAATACTGTAAATATATCTGTCAGCTACTCATCTGTGCTATGTGGACTGAAGTTCACGTGTAATACACTGACATTAGTAATGCATTTAGTAGTCATTGTAATAAGCTGCTTATTCTATGATTGTTCAGTATTGTTTCAATGATTGGTATGAGTACTTTTTTGGGGGGGTGGCGGGCATAACCTATATTGTTTCAAATAAGATCTAGGAAAAACTTGGCATTGGATCCCTTAGCTGGGTTTGCTGGTACACACCCGTAATCCCAGCACTCTGGGAGACTGAGGCAGGAGGATTGTAAGTTTGAGCCCAGCACGGGCAACTTAGTGAGATGCTGTCTCAAAATTTAAAAAACGTTTTTTAAAAGCGTTGGGAATGTAGCTCAGTGTGAAGGTCTTGGGTTCTGTCCCCAGTACTACACACACACACACACACACACACCATATCTATTCCTTGAATCAATTTTTGTATCACATTTAACAGAGAATATTAAACTTAAAATTATACTCTTGGTAAAAACTCCTAGTAGTATATAACTATCCCAATGAGGAATGGTAAACAAGGTAAACTTGTTTTATATGAAGAGAATGACACTACAAACCAACTTCATATTCTATTTAAAAATACACTACTTCATTTTAATTAAACTAGAAAATAATGAATAATTAG
Source organism: Chinchilla lanigera (assembly GCF_000276665.1). Classification (NCBI taxonomy): domain Eukaryota; kingdom Metazoa; phylum Chordata; class Mammalia; order Rodentia; family Chinchillidae; genus Chinchilla; species Chinchilla lanigera. The sequence goes on along the minus strand of NW_004955465.1, from coordinate 3,566,558 downwards.
GAATTACTATCAGACTTGCTACAAAGAAATGAGAAATATAAAACCATTTCCATATATATGTATATATACTTATATCTATGTCTACTGGAGCATATGTGATTACTTCTGTTTAGTTTTTCTTTTTCTTCCAGTACCGGGAATCAAACTCATGACCTTGGGCTTGCCAGGCAGGCGCTGTGCCGCTGAGCTAAATCCCTAGCCCCTGTGATTACTTTGGAAGAAGTTCAAGAGACGTAATTGAAGAATCTGGAAAAGCTGCATCTCACTGAATCGTTAGGTTGGGAAAAGGAAGCCTGGGGTCTGAACCTTGGTGTAGCTTCAAACTCCCTGCGTCACAGGCAAAGCTTTCAGTTGACTGCACCTCAATTTCCACAACCATAAAATGCAGGCAGCCCAGGTCTAAAACCCCAGGAGGCTGTAACTGTCTTCTGGACACTCTGAACCTGTCTCTCTTGTTCAGAGCAGTTAGTTACTAAGGACGACACCCATCGACACAGAAATATACTTTCTTATACCGGAAAGGAAAACAAAATCAACTAAAATAGAATGGAAGTTTGGTAAAATTGCTGTATTCTTACCAGATCTCCACTATGGTAGCTACTCTTGGTGCCAGCAGTACGCATACACGTGGCACTAAGATGGCAGGGCCAGGTAAATGAGTGGCCCCTGTCACCGTGGCGGGTCTCCCAGTGCGCCCAGGCCCCACGGGGCAGTGGGGTCCACTTGGCCGTGGATGGGCCACGCCAGGGCTCTTCCTCAAGAAGCCATTACTCAGTGGACCAAAAGGACAATGCAGCAGAAATCCCTGGTGACGTCTCTGTTTAATAAAACCCCAGGAAACTTTTAGGAAAGGAGCCCACAGGCATGCGCTGGTGCAGTCTTCAGGTATTCTCAGTCCAAGTCACAGAAACAAAGTTAAGAGCCCTGCAAGTCATTAAGCTCAAACCCTTCTGGTGGCAAATGCTTTCGTCTACATTCTGGCTTGCTTTCATTCAAACTGGTGATAATGTGCTTTTAAACAAGTAAGGGAACAAATGCAGGGCAGTGTGTTGTATTCAGTTACTTTGTCATTGACTTGCTGTGGGCACCTTGTAGAAAGCAGTGTGCTCACATGCCCCACCCCCTGCTTGCCCACGTGACTTGCTCTGGCCAATGAAACACAAGCAGAGGCAACACAGCCCCCCCCCCCCTCAACTAAGCAGAACCTCAAAGAGGTATCCTGGGATCTGCACTAAGTTCCTTCAGCCAGGAGTGTGGCACGTCCCAGAGCAGGCTGCTCTTCAGCCTGAGTCCTGGGATGAAGAGAATACGGAGGACAGAAATGGCACCACCGCCAACCACAGTTGAAAGGGGATGAGAGTGAGAAATAAAGCTTTGTGCTTGCATCATTTATTATCAAAGCAGCAGTGACCAATAAGCAGATAAGGATCACAGCTGCCCTTTTCCTGTAAAAGGGTCATATAACTAATAGATAAGCTACTATACCACGCTCCTTCCCAGAGAGGCCCACATAATTGGTACTTCCTTATGATGAGATGATACATAAGCAAGAGATGAGGGCACAGCAATTGTGTAAGAACTTTAAAAATGGTGGCAAGTACCTATTATCCGTTAAACAGTTCAAGGAAAACACTTCAGGCTCCCTGTCAGTTCTAATTTTTCAATGACCACATTACATAGCATGTGACAGTTTTCCAGAATACTCCCATGTAAGTCTGTCAGCAGTTCTGTCATGCAGAGGCAGTTAATGGATCCAGAGATGCCAAACGGCTTGTCCGAAGTCACAGTGGAGGCCGATGCAAGAGCTACACCAAGGCCAGTTTGCCATAGCTCCTCCCATTAATCATGTGCTGTGCATCCAAATTCCCTTGCTGAAGTCCTAACTCCAGAAGGTAGGTGGAGGTGAGGCCTCTAGGAAGGGATAGTCGTGAGTCACCAGAGGGCACCTGTGCGGAGACACCTTACAACAAGAACACAGCCGTCTTTCTGGGAACCAGGAAGTCAGAATCCACTGGCACCTTGGTCTTGGACATCCCTGCCCCAGGACTGTGAGAAATACACTTCTGTAGTTTATGCCACTGTCTCGGTTACTTTTCTCTCATTGCTGGGACAAAATACCTGACGCCCAAAATTAAGGAAGGAAAGGTTTATTTCGCTTACAATTTGTGGAGGTTCAGTCCATACTTGGCAGGTTACAAGGCAGAGTGGCACATGGCAGAGGACTACAGCTCATGGCGGCAGAACACAGCAAAAGCAACAACACCAAAGGGAGGAATGGCCCCAAGAAGCCTCTTCCTCTCCCTTACATATGCAAACTATCCACTCCAGGGCGGGTGTAGCTCTCATACCCATAATCAATCAAACTCTAAAAGCCTGCCCCATGGCCACATGAGGCTTTGGGGGGACACACAGACACAAACCATAACAGCCACCAATCTATAGTACTCCGTCATGGCAGCACATACTGACCAAGACACCAGTGCCAGGGTCTGGGCTGACTTAGAATCAGACTCTCACTGGGCAGCAAAAGGAACTGGTATTGATCAAGACCAAAACAAACAGGAACATAAAGCCCTTGAGAGCAGATAACATACATTTAAACAGCATTATGGTCAGTTACTCTAATGTAGACACAAGCTTCAAAAAATACTAGCATTATACTAACATTTCTGTATTTCTATTCTGAACTTTCCATTTAATGGAAATTAATCAAATCTCATAAATGGAGATAATAATTAATGATCTGCTTATTGTTTGTGAGCTAATATCAGCACTATTAGCAGCAGAGCTTATGCTATATTGTTTCTTTTAAAACATTCCTAATATATAGTCCTTTTAATTTAATTTAAAAAAACCTTTATTTGGAGATAATTTGAAGCTTACAGATAAGTTGCAAAAAAGGATCAGAGAACACACAACCTAGATTTATAATTATGGATGTATCACGCCATTTTTTTTATCATTTGCATACACTACGCACATATGCACACATGCGTGCACGCACGCACACACACACACACACACACACAGGTGCATGCACACATTGCCTTTTCTGAAACATTAAGGTTCGCTTACAGACATCACAGCCCTTTACCCCTACTAAAGATAGTACAACACTTAAGCGAACCACTCCTATTCCTGACTCTTTAGTCATGCCCTTTTTAGCACCTTCTCTCTGTAGCATAGGATCTAATTTACGATCAGTTATTGTGTTTAGTTGTCACATGGCTGTGGAGTTTTCAAGTACACGACCAGCTATAAGTTTAAAGTAGCACATAAAGTAATGCCAATCTTAATGTGCTTCACAATTATACTGGAATTTTTATGACTTGATAGAATTTTATTTTTAAATACTATTTGACAAGGAAATAAATACAAAAGATGAGCTGCCTCAAGACATAATAAAAACTATTCCCAATCCAGAGGATCTGGAAAGTGAATCAGCAAGTAGCTACCTGGGCCGCGCTCTAAGCAGCTTTACAACTGATCACTCCCTAACTTACTCTCCAGCTTGTATCCTGCCACTGGGAATGGCTATTGTTTAATCAGGCAGGAAAGAATCATGACACAGGCTGAATATCCCCTATTTGAAAGGCTTGGGACCAGAGGAATTCGGGATTTTTAAGGTTTTTGAATTCTGGAATATTTGTTTTTTGTTTTTTGTTTTTGTCTTTTTGAAACAGGGTCTCACTATGCAGTTCAGGCTGGCCTTGAGCTCACTTTGTAGCCCAGGCTGGTCTCGAACTCGCAACGATCCTCCCGCCTCAGCTCCCAGGAGCTGGGATTACAGGCATGCGCCACCACACCCGGCAATATTTGTATATTCATAATGAAATAACTTTGAGAGGGAACTTGCACCAAAACATGAAATTCATTTATGTTTCATACCCTGCACACCTGAAGATTCTTTTATGCTGTATTTTAATGCACTTGTGTTTTGATCACAACTTGTGGTCAGGTGTGGAATTTTCGTCTTGTGTTAAGTTGCTGCTCAAAGAGTTTCAGCTTTTGAAGTGTTCTGGATTTCAGAGTTTTGGATTAGAGATGCTCAGCCTGTATTTATTAAGCAGTCAAAGAGTAGTATTGACATACTCTAGTAAAGATTTACCAACCTTTAGGTGAAACTCTTGTTTCCCACTGGGAAACAAGATTATAAATCCCAGGTGTGTCTTGGGATCTAGAAATTTTCATATTTTAGAAAACTAGTATGTTATCTATGCCACCTGCTATGTAACATGCCCAAGCAGCATCTTTATGACCTGCAGAAAAAAGTATGCTAAATAAAATAGATCCAGACCATAAATTACCCCACGCCATTCAGATCCAATTTTGTTGCAAAAGACTTTATACAATTTTATTTTTAAATGTTCATTTTTTCAGAGCTTCCTGGATTTCAAAACTGAGGACCATGGATCTGTACTGAGTGAAAGGTATGCACAGATCTTTGAGGTTTCAATAGGTCCTGGTGTTATTCCCTCCCTAACACAAGCTGCACAGTAGCCTGACCTCATTGTAACCATGTTCAAGGGTTCCCTCCCACTGTTCTATTTTAGTTTTGCATTTAAGGAACTGTTTCTCAGTACACAGCTCTGTATCATTTCCTTTGAGAAATCTCCCACTTTGTCACAAGGGTTTGTGCTTAGTTGCAGATGTTTGGTAACAAAATGTACAATACCATGATGAGAAATTGTTTTTAAAATGTCCTTTAGAATTTAGTTCTTCATTCAAAGATTGTTTATCTCTCACAGCAGCACTTTCATTTCCACAAAACAAAATCACAGAAATCGCTTGTCTATTATAGGTAGGACTCTGGGCCCAGTAAGGATATACTGGAGTTTTCAAAGTACTCAAAGCTTCCAAAACCAGGCTTCCTGGAGAAAGACACACATGTGCAGAGAGGGACAGCAAAAGCGTGCTGTTTCCTATCTTCAGGAAGGTATCTGTTCACAGGACTTCAGAAGAATCATGTGGAGTCTTCAAATAAGGGGGAATGTGTATTACCTTCAACCTTATTTTATTTCACATAGGGAGGGATCAATCCCTCCAAAGGCACATGAGAAATATTGCTATGATCTTGGAAAAAAGGGCCACAGATTCCATTTCTGTTTCAGGGTTTCTTCATTGTTCCAAGTTTAGGCCTAAACTAAGGGGCTCAAAAATGCCACCAAGTGGTTTCCAGTTTGTTTGAAAAAAAGAATAGTTTTGGGAAATGGTCTTTGTGTTATATATAAACACTGATTCAAAATATTCAGAAATAAATATAGAGAAAGGCAACATCTCTGTACATTGTTCCAACTACATCATGTATGTATTTTTCTTACTTTTCCCTTTATCTGTATAAGCAAACACAACTCTGAAAGGTCTTTTGGCCAGGCATGGCGATGCACACCTGTCATCCCTGCAATTGGGAGGCTGAGACACAAGGATTGCTAAGAGTTTGAGGCCATCCTGGGCTACACAGTGAGACCCTGTCTCAGACAGACAGACACAGAGGGAGGGGGGGAGGGAGAGGGAGAGGGAAAGAGAGAGAGGGAGAGGGAGAGGGAGAGGGAGAGGGAAAGAGAGAGAGGGAGAGGGAGAGGGAGAGGGAAAGAGAGAGAGAAAGAGAAAGAGAAAGAAAAAGAGAAAGAGAAAGAAAAAGAGAAAGAGAAAGAGAAAGAAAGAAAAGAATTAAAGGTCTTTTGGGATGTTTGTTTTTGTATGATGTGCTCTGATTTAACAATACATGGATTAAGATATGTTTCTTACCATTTAGGAGTTTAAGTCAGGATTTTGCAAATTATTACTAGCCCATCAGATTGCTATGTGTTCTTTTCCAGCTCTCTAGTTAAGGTGAGATCCACTGACTCTTTTGAGGAAATGTTCTCTCTCTAGGTTTCCTGATTCTTTCTGGTTAAGTAACAATATAGCAGGTATGTTTGTGTAAAAGGCTATCATGTTCCTCACATCTGTAAGATCATAAAATAACACCATGAAAGGATTAAACGACCTGTCCATAATCCATCAGCGAGTCAGTGGTAGTATTTCAAGTGGATCAAATACTTGCATTAGGCTTGAAGCTGTCTGGTTAGTGTAGTCTCCTGATTGATTATAAATAACCCAATCTTACGAGCTGTGTCAGCTTTTACAGTGGAGATGCAGCCCTGGGAACTGTTCCCCGGGCTTCTAACCTCTCAACTCCGTCTCTTCCGCTTCCTCTCCCAATCCTCTCCCTGAAACGCTGGCACACTGCTATCTACCAGGCAAGCGCAGGAGGGTTTGAGGGCAAACCCGGGCTGCACCTGGGCCCACCAGATACCAGAAAAAAACCCCAAAATTCCCAGAAATGGTGAAGGGGAAGGCCTAGCAAGGTCCAGGGAGAAAGACTTTATGTGAAGCTCACTCATAAAACTAATGTAATTCAGAATGACAGGGCTCGGTAATCCTGGTGTATTAGTGCATGCCTGCAATCTCAGCACTTGGCAGGCTGAGGCAGGAGGATCACTTAAGAGTTCAAGGCCAGTCTGGGCTACATAGTTCAAGGCCAGCCTAGAATACATACTGAGACCTTCTCTAAAATAAATAAATAAATAAATAAATAAATAAATAAATAAAGTAAATGAAGTGGTTCAGTAGCATCACTTTTCTCTCATGGTAACCTCTAACCAAGGATGACAAGACCTAAGGATAGGAGAAGCAGAGAGTAAGGAGGAAATTGTAGAAGGGAACCGGAACCGCAGAGGCAGCTCTCCGGTACACGGTTGGATGGGAAGGAGGATGTTACCCAGGAGGCGGGGACAGAAATGTAGAAGAGGCACCCAGGCACCATCGGCGAAATCTACCCAACAACCTGAAAACCCAGAGTTCACTGCCTTTCTCTCCTCCACAGCTGAGCCTGCAGGTCATGGCCATCATCAGCCCTTGATATGGGAGGGAAACCCCGCATCCATACCAGTTCTATGAGCGCAGCTAGTCACTCCCTCCTTGATACCTCTCTCACTGACCCGGAAGCCCACCCAGGCGGGAATCCTATCATGGCAAATTCACTGTAGGCCTAACTCACCAAAGTCAAATAGGCACTGAAAACACACATTTTATTTCAACCAAGGCTAATTACAGGATAAGGTGTATTATATTGTATTTATGGAAGAATGAACAAGGACCACAACCATGTCCCGGCTTCTTTTTGTTTGAGGGGTGGAGTGGTGAACATCATGGATTTGACATTCATCTTTAAGCAGGTCAGGTCTGGGGCTCTGTGAGAATCTGTCCAGTTTACCTGAACTTTATATAAAACACATTTTCATCGGATGCTTTCAAAGGTTTCCGCTGGGCATGGTGGCGCGTGCCTGTAATCCCAGCACTTGGGAGGCTGAAGCAGGAGGATCACTGTGAGTTTGAGGCCAGCCTGGACTACATAGTGAACTCAAGGCCATCCCGTGAATTACAATAGTGAGACCCTGTCTCAACCCCCCCGCAAAAAAAGCAAAAAAAAGTCAAACACACTTTAGAAAGATTTATTTTGAGCCATGTTAATTGTAAAATAAGACTGCAGGGTGAGAAGCTGATTATTTCAGCTGTCCCTTCCATCCCTTTAAAACATAGGGACAACGGCTTAATGTAAAACAGCAGGAGTATGGAGGCAGTTTCTTTTTAATCAGGATTTGCATGTACCTATGCACATAAACGATCTGTGTAGCACAGCAGGGTCCTAAGCTGATCACTATTCACAAATGAGTACCTGTAACTTAAAAAACAGAGCCTGCCGATGCCCCTCACTCACACTCAGAAACTCTACTGGTTACATCTATTCATCTTTGCTGACACATGGAAAACTAACTCTGCAACATAGGGGTGCGTTAACATGCCTTCTTATATACACGAATATATGACATACAGATGCATCAAAAACCCAAGTAAATATGATAACACTGTGCTCCTCAATTAATGTAACAGAATCGTTAGGAGATCACAACGTCCAACAATCAGACTACAGCATTATTCCTACGGGTTAAACAAATATTCTGTGCCAATTTAAAGGACATGTATTTAGAGTATCAACTATAGGACTTCGTTATAGGGGTATATAAGTACCCCTGATAGCTTCGCTTTCTAGTTTTATTTTTATCCAAGTACACAGTTGCCGTTGAATGGCATAATTACTGTAAATGTGGGCTTTCTTTGCAACAGCTTTGCCCAGCTAATAAGGGATTTAGGTGGGATTACAGGAGATTAGCCTGGAGGGCATATGGACGGTCAGACTTGCATCAGCCAATCACAGAGTGGATAAGGTTTGGGCGGTTCTGACTTGTTAGAACATTCAAGAATGTTACAGCTCCAAAGCTAGTGTCACTGTTTGTAGAACATAACTGTAATTAGTGTTTTAAAAATTACTATGTTGGTTAAAAAGCAAAACAGAAAACACTTTTCAAACTAACCATGAGGGTATCTCCAGAAATTTCAACAGGTGTTGTTATAATGGGAAAGCAAATATTCTGTCTTAAATAAAAACACAGGGCTCTGTGCTAACACTCACAAAGTATTTAAAAACAAAATTAAAGAACTCTGGGAGGCTGAGGCAGGAGGATCTCAAGTTCAAGTCCAGCCTGGGTAACTTCACAGCCTAGCCAGACCTTGTCTCAAATTAAAAAATTAAAAAAGGACTAGGGATGTAGCTCAGTACAAAGGCCTGGTGTTCAATCCCCGTTTTAGTGGAAGGGGAGCAAGGAAACTCAGTTAAAGAAACACAGCCACAAAGGGAAGTATCAAACATCTGACCAGGGCCGGACTGTGCCTAGGCAGTAAGTGGCCGCCTTCAGGAAAGTCTCTCCCTGCCTCATCCCTGCCCCAGGTTTTCGGGTGCGCAACTCTTTGGACGCCATGGGTTGATTTTCTGACTAAAGTAACTACAACTTTGGTTCCCTCTTCGTTGTTAGAACAACTGTCTGTGCATTTTTAAAGATTAGGCACGCTTACACACTGCTTTCCTGGGGAATCGATACTAAAAGCCTCAAAAGGAGTCTCGCTGCTCCGTACGGCCCGCTCGGACCTGCTCCTAAGTTAGAATTCCCCATTTGCAGTACGGGACCGGCTTCTGTCACACGCACTCCGATCCCTCTCTGCAACCAGGGGCCCTCAGAGGACCGCGGGGGCCGGAGTCCCGCCGGTGTGCAGGGACCGGGTGGCCCGGGGCCCTGCGTGACCGGCCGTCGCGGCTGGGCAGCCCCAGGCCCCGCAGGGTCCCGGGCGGGGATTCCACCGTGACCCGCGCGCCCCTGGGGTGCACTGGCGAGGTCTGCATTTGGACCGATTCTTCTCGCTCCTTTGAGATAGCTGTGAGCTCAGGTCCGCCTCCTCCCAGACCCCGCCCCGCCCCGCACCCCCTGCTCGAGACTCCCCACTTCCCAGGGCCGCAGGGGCCGCGGGGGAGCAGGCGAGGGGAGGCCCTGGGGCGCAGGTCGGGCAGCC
>NW_004955465.1:3492254-3556932 GCF_000276665.1 Chinchilla lanigera | reverse complement strand
AGGAGCGGGCGCCCCGGGGACATGCCGGCCGGCCTCGCAGGACGGGCTCGAGCGGGGTCGGACCGCGGGTGGCGGCCGGCAGCCCGCTCGCTCGGGATTACCTGCCCGGCGGGCAGCTTACCTCGCCAGCTCCCCAGCGAAGCTCGGCGTCGTGTGTTTCGTCTCCTAGGAAACGGCCGGGCGCGCGCCGCCCAGGACGCCCCGCCCCCAGGGGGCGTGGCCGCGCGGCTGGTCCTCGGAGGAGGGCGGGACCCTACGAGAGCGCCTTCGCGCGGAAGAAGTTGGTGCGTTTGCGCTTTGTTTTGCTTTGAGTTTTGTGCCGATTCACGTGTGAAATCCTTATTAATGCAATCTACTTCCTAGACCAGACTTGCACTTTCTTGTATACTGCCTGGAGGAAAACCGCCCTTGTATTGCGGTTCCTTTATGGGTCAATCCCTTGAGTAAATATTATCTCCTGGGCTGCCCTTGTAAGTCCGGTTTCATACCTTCGTTCAGCGGACCTGCAGAGTTCCAGTCACCCGGTTAGCAGAGGGGATTGCACTGTAAAGGAATGAGTGTGTGAGTGAACAGTAACTCACCTAAGAGTTCTGAGAGGAGGCGCGCTTGTGTTACTGGGGAAAAGTTAGTGGCTGTCAAAAAGGACCCAAGCCTCGTCCGCTCCAGGGGTGAGGCTGTGGCTAGCCATTTAGTGATGATCGCTTAGGTTTTAGGCTGTGAGCTTGGCGCCAAGGTAGAGAAGACGCAAAGGAAAGGCATGCATCAGATCACAGAGGTCCTGTACGAGCCCAAGTATGCAGCCTAGCCTTACTAACATGCGTGGCGGGGCATACGAAGAATTGCCCTCAGAAAGTGACATATTCAGATTGCGTGGAAAGACAGCTTGAAATACAGAGTTGTCACTTAGGGTCTGCCAGAGGTGGGAACACAGGTACATGGGGATGCTGCGGATGAAGTCCTGGGAATGGACAGGATAAACTGCAGGAGAAAAAGAGGACTGGGGCGCTGCAAAACTTGGAATCTTAAAAAGTAGGGAAAGAAAAGTAAAGGTTAGGGAAAGACTGAAAAAGAGAGGTAGTAAGGCACCCCTGAAAAATGTATTTTGGAATGAGGAAGGGGAGATTTCAAACAAGAAGAAAGAAAGAAAAGAGAACAAAAAGTGGATGGACGCTAGATCAGATCTTCTGAAGAGACTTCCTGCCTCAAAGACAACTAGATCGTGCCTAAAGCACAGTTTTCATCACTTTATTGTGATAGGAAGAATAAAGTTTTTAAGGGCTCCCAACCCCTTCAGAAGGTACCTGGTACCTAGGCACAAACAGTAGAAATATAAACAAGCTTACAAGGCAAAGGCCCAAAGGCAAATCCCATTTTAGTAAAGCAGTAGCAGATTAGGTTTTGGACCAGTAGCACCTGGATGAGTTTAATAGAGACTAGAAAATTAACCAAGGGGCCAGGGAAGGGGCCAAAGTGGACCAGATTAGTAGCACCATCTGAATTTCAGAGAAGCAAGCAGATCATCCCTGAAGACAGCATCTTCAATTTAGCTGCCCATGTTTTCCATAAAATATGAGCTCATGACCACATGATGAGTGAATGCCTCCAATGAGAATCAGCAGAAAAAGAGCAGTATATGTAGATTTTTGAGGACTTTCAGAAATTGGAAATTTCACTGAGCAGGTGTCATTCCAACACTTAAAAGGGTGAGGCAGGAGAATCACTGTGAGTTCGAAGTCAGCTTGGGCTACAGAGTGAGTGCAAGGCCAGCCTGAACTATATAGTGACACTTCTCACCGGAAAAAAATTGGAATTATCAACCTGACTATAAAAAGATAGCTGTGAATGCCATGCATACAGAAGTAAAATATAGAATCACAAAATAGGCAGAAATTTACAAAAATATCTTAAAGGAATAAAAAATGCTACAGGCCAGTCTGAGCTACACAATGAGACCCTCTCAAAAAAAAAAAACTAAAAAAAATATCTGGGCTCCTTTGTGCCAGGTGTGATAGTGGACACTTGTAACCCCAGCACTTGCAAGGCTAAAGCTGGAGGACTGGTGCTTGCGTAAGGCCAGCCTGAGCTACATAGTGATTCGAGGCCAACCGAGGCTACATTGTGAGTTCCTGTCTCAAAACAAAACAAAACAAAACAAAGCAAAACCAAAAAATGACATAACTATCAAACTAAAAACACAGGATAAGTAAACAGTAAAGTTTAACCAAAGGAAGGTTTAGGAAACTGACAGGAAATCACCCAGAATGTAGCATACTGAGATAAGAAGATAGAACATACTAATGCAAGATTGGGAGATAGGATTAAGAGAACAAGAAAGACTAACATATGCTACATTGGACCTAGGAAATACGGAACAGAGAGAACGGAAAGACAATATCATCTATAAAACCATAGTATTTTCTGCATGTGGTTAGGGATATAAATTCACAGGTAAAGACTATGACTATGAAGCCGGACAAGCACAGGTATCCACATCTAGACGCAAAGGGGTACAACTGTGCTATGCGAGTGGAGACACTGAATGCAACAGAGAGGCAGAGAGACGGTGGCTAAGGGTCAGCTGTGAGATACAGAGCATGCTTTGGTGCCAGCAAGAAGCCGGAAGATGAAACAAATTTTCATTTAAGTGAAAGTCATGAAAATTTCCCCTTGAAGTACTGAGAATGACTCTAAAACTGTTGGACTCATATGTAAGAAAACCATCCTTCAAGGGCAAGGGACCCATTTTCAGATTTAAAAAGAGGAGTGGGGAGCCAGTCATGGTGGTACACACATGTAATCCTAGCTGTCTAGGAGGCTGAGGCAGGAGGATCGGAACTTCAAGCCCAGGCTAGCCAATGTAGCAATTGTGTGAGACCCGGTCTCAAAAGAGATGGAGGGACAGGGTCAGGGACAAAAGATGGTGAAAAAAGGAATTAGGATGTGTGTATACACCCACTCCACTCAAGGAATGGAGACAATATGTGCTGCAGATATGGACTAATAAAATTTCTTTTTAAACTAAAAAATATTTTTTAAAGGGCTGGGGATGTAGCTCAGTGTAAAGGTCTTGGATTCAATTTCCAGTACTGAAAAAAAAAAAAAAGGAAAGAAAAGGAGCAGAGAGGAAAGGAGGAAGGGAAGAGAAGGGAAGGGAAAGGAAGGGAAAGGAAGGGAAAGAAAGGAAGGAAAGAAAGGAGGGAGTGGGGTGGGAAGACGTTTGCTACTAACAACCTACTATGAAGGAACTTCTAAGGGTTATGCTTTAGGATAAGTAATGTAACCAGGAGGAAGGTCTGTAGTAGAAAAAGATGAACAAAGAAATGACTACATGTACAAAGTGTAAATATTCGCAAGGTAACCATAATGGGCCAATTTTGGCAATTAAAAATTTTAGATAACATTAGCATCTCAGAGTTAAAGGACTCAAAGTCCTTGATGTGCTTGATGACCTGTAGAACAGCACCCTTAGCCTGTTACGGGTGCATGGTAAATTTCACAACTACCTTGGACTTTCCTTGCTCCAGATCCAGAATGAGCCATTTCTCCAATGAGTCTTATTTCCTTTAAGCAAATGATGGCAATTAAAAATCCATGCCTGCATATTAATGTGTTCATTGCTACTATGGTATCTTTGACTCTAGAATTGGCTTTGAAATAGCCAGGTGAACAAGTGATTCACTAAAAAACCTCTCTTAATTCTATCCATGGACAAATGAAAGAACACAGACATAAGAAGAAATAAGATGATCCAGAAAGTGGAAGGGTGCGTGGGTGGGGGAACATGCCCTACCACGTGTCAAGACTTATTATAAAGAGATAATGAGTAAGATTATAAAGTTGGATGCAGAGGCAGAACAAATCTCCAAAGGGACCGAGTAGAGAACTCATATATCAAATATATTCATGTCTATTTTGGGTGTACAGGGGGATTAGATGTTTCATAGGTGGCACTGCAGCCCCCTGGGGAAAGCAGACTACAGAAAAGTAACCCACATGGCAAAACTAAAATTTGTCCTTTAACTACCAAAGCTCACGCTTGCTTCCACCAGCCAAATTCAAAATAATTTGAGATCAAAAAGAATAATACATTATAGCACATTTGAAAGCTCAAAAATTTTTCATTGATAAGTAAAAGTTGGACCTGGTGCTTCCTTGTACTTACATGTTGTTTTTTTTTTTTTTTGGTTTTTCTCCGGTACCGGGAACCGAACTCACGACCTTGTGCTTGCCAGGTAGCGCTTTTGCCGCTGAGCTAAATCCCCAGCCCCCTTACATGTTGTTAAGGGGCTGAATCAAGTTACTTAACATATGAATCACCTCACATAGTCTTTTATAGTCTATATACTAATCAATATATAATAATGCACTATGATAATGAATATTCTGATTGCATGCAAAATCCTTAGTGTCAAAAGAAAGGGTCAACTAACTCAAAATTTTAAAAAATGTGCACTTGGGGGCTGGGGATTTAGCTCAGTGGCAAAAGTGCCTGCCTTGCAAGCACAAGGTCGTGAGTTCAATTCCTGGTACCGGAAAAAAAATAATAATAAATAAAAAAAATTAAAAATATGCACTTCAAGGATGAATAGATCCACTAGACTGACACAAGTGTTGACCAGGGTGAAGTGGAATAGCAGCTTTTTCAGCGCTGGTGAATAGAAACTGACATATTGTTTTGGGTGCTGGGAACCAAACCGGGGCTTTGTACATGCTAAGCAAATGCTCTACCTCTGAGCTACATCCCTCCTCCTGAGCACAGCCGATTTCATAGTTGAATATTCAGTTACCATTTGACTCAGCAAGTCCACCCCTCAGAAAATTGTAAAAATATTAGCTCAAGCAATACTTCAAGATTAGCTAAACCAGAATTTCTGAAAATGGGACCCTGGCCTCAGTGTTATTTAAATATCCACGTGGGATTTCAAAATGTAACCGAAGTTGAGAATCACTTCTCTAGAGAAAAACCTTAGACATGTGTACCAGGAAACATACACCAAAGTGTTCACATATACAATATTGGTAGGAGCAAAACCTGAAGGCGGCCCCAATGTCATCAGCAAGAGAATGGATAGATCAATTGTGGTGTAGCTACCCGAAAGTATATTACAGTCATGAAAATTAATACCATTGGTTAATCTCAGGCATGGAATATTAAGGGAAATACAAAAGTTGCACAAAGGTATATGTAATATGCCTAACATTTTGTAGGGCTTGTCTACAAGGAAAACTAAACAATACAGAGAGAGTCTGGAGTTCACGAAACCAAATTCAGAGCTTTGCAGAAGGACTCCCAGTTGTACTGAGTGCTAAGACGTAGAGAGAGGACAGACAGACAAAGTAGGGGTGTTTGCAGTTCCACAGTTAGAGATTATGGTGGATGGGAGTGGACAGTCGCAGAGAGACAGGATGGTGGTGTGGATTCTCATCAACCCTTGGAATTCAACTAGTGGATAGAAAAGTTAGACATGCAAGTCTTTGCTCAGAACTTCCTATAACAGAATTACCTACCTCTTCCAATCCCAACTCAGGATGAGTCTGACCAGTGAAATTGTCCTTTTATTGAAAGGCAGTGTGCTACTTGGGAGTTCCTGACTGTTTTGATGAATTGTACCCACTGTGATCTGTGGAGAACTTCTTGAATTTGGAGGTCCAGCATCTACTCTTCCCTGTCAGGCATGTCCCTGACTCTCATGAGGGCAGGTACCCCTGGCCCACTAGGGTCTTGTGTGGTTCAGCTTCAGAGACAGGCACGTGAGGTTTTCAGACTCTCAGTGAGTGCCTTGCCTGGACAAGGACATGGTGCCACACTCCTGGGAAAGGGGTCTCCCCTGTCTGCTAGGGGTACTCTGCAGAAATTTGAGGGCTCAGCACAGCTGGGGCCATCTTCGTTGCATAAGGAGCCCAGAGGCACTGAGAGACAGAGGGACCAAGATTGTTTCCAGATGTCGGTAGCTGAGCACCTGGATGGGGCCAAACTGGAATCCACTCCTGCTTTTTGCAATGACAAGAACCTGAACGCTCCTCACTTTCCTTAGTCATTTGGTTTTCATTTTCACTTGCAGTTGAAAGTATCCCTAACTTAGGAGGTGTGATTAAAATATGTGATGAATATTTAAATTTTAAAAATTCATTACATTGCCATTAATCCCCCTAAAAATACTCCCCTCTTCTTAGAACACACTTACCTTATCATTCTTGCTACTTTCTGAGCAGTTCTGAAATCCTTGATCGTGAGTGTCTTTGCTTGTGCTCTCATGGTTGCCCCGATGTCCTGAACTGATTCAAAACAATTATTTTCCTGGTCATTTTGATTTGAGGAAGAGCCAGAAGTCACAGCCAGTGCCAGATCTGGTGAATAAGGCAGATGGGGACACACCATAATGGTTTTAAGAGCCTGCCTTTCCATTGGATGGCACTTGACAGTAGCATTCACCCTATTTTGATCACACCTTGTAACAATACTCATGAAAGGAGATTCCAAAACTGCTCCAGAAAGTGGCAAGAATGACGGGATGAATGTGTTCTAAGCAAAGGGGGGAGTATTTCAAGTAGGATTAATGGCAATGTGTTTTTTATTGTAGTAAATTTCTAAAAATTTAAACACTCATCATACATTTTGATCATAGTTCATGTATAGCATCATGGAAAAATTTTACTTATTCCTGTAGCATGTTAATCCTTCTAACATTTGAAGTTGTCCCATACCTCAGTGTTTTTCCCTGGCATCCTAGATTGCAAGGTAAAGGGTCATCCTCTCATCCCATGTCTGACTTCCTCTCCAGCCTCAGTGGCAAGTGTGTGACCTGATGTCCAGTCAGTGCCTGAAGGACCAGAACATTCCCATTTTAGTACATTTCCATCTATATTGCCTTGGCTTACTTTTTCCTTATGTCTCAACTCTTATCCAGCTAACATGAAAATATATGTTTGTAGGTCGTTCTTTCTTCTTAGGATTTACATGAAAATTATTTTCTAAAGAATGTATCAGCTGTATAAACTTAGGATCAAAATTTAATCCTAACTCTACAACAAGTTTTAGGTGGTATGTTAGTAAGCTTTCTGTCACTGTAACAAATACTTGCGATACATCAACTTAGAAAAACCATTTTGACTCAAGGTTTTGGATGTTCAGTCCATGGTCACTTGGCCCTGCTGACTTTGGGCCTGTGACAGCACAGAACTTCATGGCACAGCGCAGATGGTGCAGTTGATGGCTCACCTCAGGGCAGCCAGAAAGCAGAAAGAAAGAAGAGACGGACATCTCTACGTCCCCCTCAAGGGCACACCCCCAATGACCTAATTCCTACTCCCAAGCTCCACATTGTAAGGGTTCTGCCAGCTCCCAGTGTGCTCCATGTTAGGTTCTAAGCTTAACACACAGGCCCTGGAGAACATTCAAGATCCAAGCTATGGCACATAGTCATGATTTTAAAAGTGGTCTCCAGGTACCCTTCAATATCTCATCTGAGGGGCTGGGGATTTAGCTCAGCGGTAAAAGCGCCTGCCTGGCAAGCGCAAGGTCGTGAGTTCGGTTCCCGGTACCGGAGAAAAACCAAAAAAAAATAAAAAAAAATCTCATCTGAGTGGGAACACTTGTCCTCTCTGTCATTCCGCAGAGTAGCCAGCGTTATTGTTACTTATTTTCAATTTTGGTTCAGGCTAAATATATTTGTCAGAATTATTAGTTAGAAGAACTAATTAGTTAGTTAGAAACCCAAAATGTATTAGTTAGAATTAACCCAAAATTAGTTAGAAACCCAAAATGAATCAGAGCACTATTATTTACCTGCTGTGTCCTAAGTCATCACAAGGTAGTAGTGTTCTATGATATCATAATTCTGAAAAGAAGTGGCAATAGTATGTTTTACTAAGAAAAGCAATGGCTTAATGACTTATGATTTCTGAGATTAGGAATTTCAGTTTCACTTGAGTTCTTCTAAATACCTAATCATCGCCAGGCGTGGTAGCACATGCCTGTAATCCCAGCACTCGAGAGGCTGAGGCAGGAGGATTGTTGTGAGTTAGAGACCAGTCTGGGCTACAAAGTGAGCTCAAGGCCAGCCTGAACTGCATAGCGAGACCCTGTCTCAAAAGGAAAAAAAAAAAAAAACTGAAACCTAATCATCCTGAGCAATTTAACAAAGAATAGTTAATTAGATACTACTGAAAAAATGCACAAGGTGACTTTTTTCCTTTATGATCATTTTATTTTACTTGATAAGTAATGTATAACAAAAGAGTACTAGAAAATAAATTATATGTTGTACCACTGATAACATTTTGGCACATGTCATTAAAATTTATTTTTATTCATTGAAAAATTCTTTTTTAGTGCTAGGGATTAAAACCAAGGCTGTGAACATGCTAGGCAAGCTGTCACTGAGCTACACCGCTGGCTCCTAAAATGTTTAATTGACATGTAACAATTGTGTGTATTTATAGAGTACAGTATGATATTTCAACAAGTGTGTGCAATGTGTAATGATCCAATAAAGATAACTGACGTATCCACCACCTCAAACATTTATCATTTCTTTGTTTGGAACATTCAAAAGCCTCTCTGTTCATTTTATAATTTTAAATAACTTTTCAATTTACAGAAAAATTGCAAAGATAGTAGAGATTTGTCCTGTACCCTGAAGCTACTTTCTGCTGCCATTAACATCTTACATTACTGTGAGACACTTGTCATAACTTAATCACCAATATTGATACATTATTATTAACTGAAGCCCATACCTTCTTCATTTTTTCTTAGTATTTACTTTATGTTCTTTTTCTAGTCCAGATCTCATCCTGAATACATGATACTTAAATTGTCATGCATGGAGGTTACTTCAAAATTAAAGGTAAGACTACTGTTTGATCTGGCAATCCTCATTTCTGGGATATATACAAAAGATTTGAAATCAACATGTCAGAGTGACATGGGTACTGTGAGGTTCACTGGTGCGTTATTCATAATAGCCAAGTTATAGAAATAGCCTAAATGTCCATAAAGAAAATGTGGCACACACATGCAGTGAGACATGTTTAAGCCTTAAAAAAGAAGGAAACCAGCCATATGCAGCAACATGGATAGATATAAGGCTGAATGAGATAAGCCAGCCACAGAATGATAGATAGCGTGGGATTCCACTCACTGAGGTCTGAAAAATAACTCAGAGAAGAAAGGAGGCGACAGGAACTTACCAAAAATTGAAGGTTGGGGCTGGGAAGTTGCATATATAGCTTCGAAAAAAAAAAAATGCAGTCTTTTCAAATAGCTCACTCTAAACAAAAGAAAACTGCCCCATGTCATGTTGTAAATAGGTTTGCTACTGATGCACGATTATGTGTGGATATGTTGATGTTTACCAGTGTTCATGGTTTGTCGCTTTTCACAAGAGCAAGAATGAGAGCGGCATTCAATGACGCATAGCATTATCTCGGCTAAGTGGCATCGCAGAGCTGGGGCCCGGCGCACCTGCCTCAAGGTCGTCCCAGAGGCTGTAGGCAAAAGCCAGAGAAGGTCTGTACCTGCAAGATCAAAAGGCAGTGAACTCAAAACTCTCCAGGCCCAAAACATCCCTGTGGGTGAGTCAGAGTTGGCCACCGGGCGGGGCTGGGAACCCGACACCCTGCTGTGTCAGTAGCAGCAGCTTCTCGGGTCAGTTCACTGCTTTTCCTTCACAGATGAGTCCCGCCAGGTCGTCCTGCGTAGGAGGAAGTAATCAATTATATCACCTCAAGGATGTTTGCTTCTGTCAAAACCACTCTGCAACTGATCTTTATCAGTGGGTTTCTAAATCCAGCGACTTTGTTTACATGTTTTATTCCCTGACTTAGAAGATTTTGCCATAATAGGATATATCATTAAGTAACGGTATGAAATGAAGTTCAACAGCTCTGAAATAAAATTTAAAACCTACTAGCGTGACATCAAAAAGACAAGAAATTAATGAAACTCTAATTTTCACTCCCAGCTTCTTTGATTTCTTAAAATGAATGACTCTTGATTTTGGACACAGTGGACCACCTGGGAGAGATTGTACTAAAAGAAAACAACAACACAGGAAAAAACAAAAAAAACTCAGGAAATCTACGGGGTTATTTTCAGCACAGAAGGTAAAAAAACCTTCACACCTTTAAAATTCTACACAAGCCTTTGATTGATGTACTTTCTAAGTGGCTAAATACTGGGACCTTGGAGGTATTTATTAAGATGTCTAATTTTATATAAATAGCTTTTCTAATAGATGAAAAGATTTTTAATAGAAGAACATATCTTTTTATAGAGGAAAGTTTGATAAATTTTCCAGTTATGTAAATTGAAATTTAGTTCTTCAGGGAAATGGTATTTTCTTACCAGTACACTTTCAGCAGAAATAAAGAACTTCTCTTAAATTCTTGTCTCTAAAGTGATTTTATTCCTGGAGAATATTCATATAGAGGAAAAGATATTATTTTAGTCTGGGAAAATAAAATAATTTACTTTTTAAAAACTGTTGTAAAACTTATGCTAAAAGGCAGATACTTAGTGTATAACTTATTGCGTTTTCCTGAATGTAAATGCTCAGGTTCAACCTCCCCAACCACAGCATAGAATGTCCACATCTTCCTGGGCAGCAAGCTTGTTTTCCTGTCCAGCCAGCCCCAGCCCCTTACCCCACCTGCAATGGTCATCTAATCTCTATTATCCTAGACTAAATCTGCCTGTTCTTGAGCTTCGTGGACATGCCCTTGTAGAGCATCTTTTGTGCCTGCTTTTGCTCGATACAAGATTTTGAAATTCATCTGTGTTGTGCTGGTCTGAAATTACTGAATAATATTCTAGTGTGTAAATGTGACAGGTAAGCTGTGTTGTCAACTTGATTGGCTTTAGAGCCACCTGGGGATTAGTAAAGCACACTTCTGGGTGTACCTGGGTGAGTCAGTAGGCATGGCCTTGGGGACTGTACCTGGTCCGTGGCCCCTTGTTCTCTGGTGCTGCTTCTCTCCTCTACTTCCGGGTCACCATAAGGTGAGCAAGTTTGCTCTGACACACCCTTCCGACGTGATGCTTCTGTGCTGGAGGTATGGACTGAAGCCACGAGCAAAAATAAATGCTTCCACCTTTCAACTGTGGGTGTCAGCAACAGGAAAGGTGACCAGTACAATGAATTGGCCATAATTTGTTTTGTCACTTTCCTGTTATCCCATTTTTGGTTGATAGAAGTAAAACTCTTATGATAATTCTTGTACAAATAGTTTTGTAGGAATGTTTTTATTTCTTTTGGGTAAATACTTAGGAGTGAAATTTTGGGGTCATGATAGGGTATATTTAAATATTTTTTTTACATGCCTAGTAGTTTTCTAAAGTACTTGTACTATTTAATGATTCTACCAGCAAGGTATGAGAGTTCAAGTTGTTCCTCATCCTTGCTAGTATGTCATTATCATTAAAAAAATTGGCCACTCAAGCAGGGTGTGATGGCGTATGGCTGTAACCCAGCACTCTGGGAGGCTAAGGTAGGAGGACTGCAAGTTTGAGCTCAGTTTGGATAATTCAGTGACCTAGCGAGACCCTGTCTCACAATAAAAAGTAAACAGGCTAGGGATGTAGCTCAGTGAGAAGAGGCTGGCTACTGCCACAAACAAATAAAAAACAACAACCAAACAAACAACTGAACAAGCCCTTCCGCTGGCTACAAAAAACTGTTTCCCTTTACATTTTTCTGTTGAACAATGAAGTTGAGTATACATTTTATTTTATATACACATTAACAAACTAACAATGTCTTTGTTTTTGTAATTTTTTAAACATCTTGTTTGTCTTATTAATTCATATGTGTGCTTTATGCAACAGATATCTTCCCCTTTCTGCATCCTTGCGAGCATTTGTTATTTTTTATTATTTTGATGATAACCATTCT
The DNA here is from genome assembly GCF_000276665.1 of Chinchilla lanigera. Lineage (NCBI taxonomy): Eukaryota > Metazoa > Chordata > Mammalia > Rodentia > Chinchillidae > Chinchilla > Chinchilla lanigera. The sequence goes on along the minus strand of NW_004955465.1, from coordinate 3,545,038 downwards.
TCACTGGGGTGAAATGAAATCTCATTCTGGTTTTGAGTTGCATTTCCCTGATATTTAGTGACACTGAGAATTTTGTCATGTTGGCTATTTGTTTACCTTCTTTTGAAAAATACCCATTCTGGTCATTTGCACGTTTTTAATCAGCTTTGTTATTTGGCCATTGGATTCCTTAGCTATTAATCCCTTGTTGGATGAATGGATTGCAAGTATTTGTTCCCGTTCTGTAGATTGTGTGTTTGCTCTATTAGTTGTTTCCTTTGTAGTCCAGAAGCTTTTTAGTTCAGTGTAGTCCTATTTTGTCTCCTTTCTCTTTTACTGTTTGGGCTTTTGGGATCTTATCCCCCACAAATTATTGTCTCCAACAATATCTTTTTAAGTTTAGACCTTTAAAAGAGTTTCCATGTTATAGTTTTCTGTTCCATTTCCCTATATATTTATTTATTGTGACAGTATTTTCCTTAAATCTTTGAATATTTATAATACCTCTTTTATGGTTATTACCTGTTAATTCTGTCATCTCACTTAATTTTCTAACACTTCTGTCATCTCAAATGATTTTCTAATACTGATTTTCTTTTCATCTTGTAGGATTTTCTTATTTATTCACATAGGGTAAATTTGGTATGTATATGACACGTTATGGATAACATGTTGAAGTGTCCTTAGATTTTGCTATCTTTCTTAATAGAAAGTTTTTATTTCAAGTAACCATTTTCCTTACCAACTAATCACCCTGGACTTGTGAATGCTTGATATTATGACAAGAAGCTCAGCCAGCACAGCTTGTTCTCTTAGCAGTCCGATTCCTTCCAATTTCCACCTAACTTTTGTGATTTTTTTTTTTCAAGGACGTCAGAGTTTATAGCTAATATCAGAAGGAGGGTTCATTCAATACAAGCCATGCCACCATTTCTAGAACCAGAAATTCAGGAACTTGCTTTTCAGTGTGGCTCCCCTAAATATTTCAGGACAAGATTGCATTTACAGCCCCACATATTTCTATTTGTATTTTTGTGGCTTGACAAGCAGGTAACAACAAAAGGCCGAACTGTATAGTGGGATCCTCGATATAACTTTAGGATTTGCAGTGGTTTCACAGTGTCGTTATTCTTGGGTCTCCTCTCTACGCATTCATCTTTGTGTTTTTCACAAATTGTTTCATCCACAATGCGTTTTTCAGTCATTAAACCTTAATAGAGATGTCTTTCAATCCCGCTTAGAGCGTCAATAGTGTGAATGTTTTAAAACTACCAGCATATTTCTTATCAAAGATTGGCAGAACACCCTCGCATGCGTGATTACTATCAAGACAGCAGCTGACCTGGCATCTTCATGCTACTTTAAGATGCTGCATTTTGCACTGGAGCTTGTGACCAAGACATCAGGCCTCTCACAAAGGCAGGTCCTGTGGCCCTACCTCCTCTTGGCTTTTTTTTTTTTTTTTGGCAGTATTGGGAATTGAACCCAGAGCCTTTGCACTGAGCTATATCCCCAGCCCTTTCTTCTTACTAGTTTTTATTTTGAGACAGTGTCTTGCTAAGTCACTAAGTTGCTAGGCAGAGCTCAAATTTGTGACCCTCTGGCTTCACCCTCGAAGAGTGCTGGGGTTACAGTTGGGCTCCACCCTGGCTTCTGATCACCTCTCAAAGTCCCTACTCCTCACCACTGTTGTTTTGGGAATCACATAATTTGTAAGTTTCCCACACACGGGATTTGGGGAGCACATTCAAACGCTAGCACCTTCCCCCTCAGCATTTACACAATTTGCCACACAATTAATTTTCTTACTGATATCTGTGCGCTGTATTGTCAGTCTCCATAACTGGAATGTAACCTCAGGGAGGGCAAGCATTTGAGCTGGGGGTTTGCAGCTATATCTCCAGTGCCTCAACAGCGTCTAACCTGGAGTAGAAGCTCCACATGTATTTGTTGAATAAACAGTACAAAGCCTTTTCATACACGTTGCCATCTTTGATCCTGACAACGACTCTGTAAGATGAGTTTTACTGTCTAGACGAGTGTGACCGATGAACCGCTCCATTCAAAGAATCAGTGCAGCTGCTGTCTTTCTATACCAATAACGGGAGGTTGCTTTTAGGCATCTCTGTGCAGTCTTGTGCTGGCTAAAGTTTTGTGTCTCCTTATTTTAGGCTGTGGTGCCTGGCCGTTTGGTCAAACACTAATCTAGATGTTGCTGTGAAGGTAATTTGAAAATGTGAAGGATATTTGCAATAAGTTGGTTTTATGGACACACACACACACACACACAGGCTGGGCTGTTTGATACTATGGCTGGGCTGTATCCAGTCAGTTGAAAGATTAAGAGCTGCAACTGAAGTTTCCCAGGAGAGAAGAAATCTGCCTCAAGACTGCAGCATCTAACCCTGCCTATGTTTCTAGACTGTCAGCCTGTCTCATAGATTTCAAACTTACCAGCCCCATAATCATGTGAGTCTGTAACTTAAAATAAATCTCTTTACGTGTATGTGTGTACACACATCTATATATGTGAGGTGTGATTTAAAAATAGAGTAAATGTTTAAATTTTTAAAAATTTTATTACAGGAGATATGTTGCCTTTATGCTCCCTTGAAATATCCCCTCCCACTCACACACACACACACACACACACTAGGACACACTTATCCCATCATTCTTGCCACTTTCTGAAGCAGTTCCGGAAGTCTTCTTTTATGAGTGCCTTTACTTGCATTGTGGTGGCTGCTCTGATATCTGTACTTTGATGTCCTATTTTCAATGTCTGAAGCATTTTCCTTTCACTGTCATTTTGTTTTGGGAGATTAGCCGGAAGTCATATGGTGTCAGCTCTGTCTGGTGAATAAGGCAGATAAGGATACACCGTATGTTTTTATTTTTATTTTTTCCATTACCGGGAATCGAACTCACGACCTTGTGCTTGCCAGGCGGGTGCTTTGCCGCTGAGCTAAACCCCCAGCCCCTGACACCATAAGTTTTTAAAAGCCTACCTTTCCTGTAGGTGGCCCTCAGCAGTAGAATTCACCAAATTTTGATCATACTGTATGAAGACACTCTGAAAGAGGAGTTCCAAAACTGCTTCAGAAAGTGCCAAAAAGAAGTGTGTTCAAAGTGATAGGGAGTATTTTGAGGGGGATTGATGGTTGTAATAACTTTCTAAATTTAAACATTCACTGTATATTTTGATATGTATATGTATATCTATATCTATCTATATATATACACACACACACACACACACACACACACACATACCTGCTGTGTGTATGTGTGTGTGTGTCCATATTTAACCTCCGGGTTTACGGTGGCACTATGTTCTGATACCCCATCACAATGAAAACTCACCGAGTGCACCTGACCTACTGAACATCCTAGCTTAGGAACAGAGCTCACTGTGAACCTCATGGTTCACTCTCATAGTCATGTGGCTGACTGGGAGCCGGGACTCAATGCCTCTGCCCCGCTGTGCCAGAGAGGATTGGACTGCATATCACTAGCCCAGGAACAGATCCAAGATGTCAAGTATGGTTTCTACCAGATGCCTAATGCTTTCGCACTAGCATAGTGAGAAACTCCTAAGTCGGAGCTCACCTCTGTGTGCATGTGTGCTGTTGATTCTGTTTGTGTAGAGAATGTCACTTATACATATCCTTCCTGGATTCTGCCCTACCTGGCATGCAGTGTCCAGGATTCCACAGCCAATTAACTGGAAGTAAAAAGTAGATTCTAAGGAGTTAGATGGTGGAATTATTTAATTCCTGGGACTGAGGTTTTCATCTTTCACATATCTCTGCTGACTATTGAATCCTACAGAATTGTGGGTTGTAGACTACCACTGCCAAAGTCCAATAAAAAATGGAGAAGTCATACTTGGACTGGTGTCCTTAATTTAGAATTTTTTCCTTGGGATATATTTAAAGGATCAGAGGTAATGATGACAGTTGAAATTTTATTTGTCCATTCTTTGCTGGATTACTTCAAATAGACATATCAATATTTTCGAGAACAACTTTCGATTTTTATTTCCAGTCCAGGAAATATTCTGGATAGTCAAGTTGGAGAGCAAAGTGTTACCAGCAAGCAATCATTTTTGATTTATGATCTATTACAGAGGCCTGAGAAATCACCTTGACATTATTTTCCTGGCATTTGCACAACTGATACAGGTCACCGATATCATTTATTATTCTGTCACCACTTGCTACCCCCTTCAAATTCAGCAGATGCCTGGTGTAACATTTCACAGACTCAACGCAACTCATCCTCATCAGGGAGTTGAATCTCCAGGATCTCACGGTCAGAGCCGACAGTCCTGGATATTTTCCACCTGCATTGCAAAATGTAGACAAATGTTGCCAGCCACCAAGAGTTATAGGTTACTCTGGTAAATTTATCATATTGGTTAGTAAACATGATTACATCAATAAACTTTGTGCATTATTAATCTTTTCTACCTATGGAATTAATTCTGTTTTAAAAATGCATAACCTTGTATAATATTAGACTACATTAATTAAATTTGGTCTAAGTAAGTCAAGACCTTGTTAGTGTGGTGAACTGTGTTCGGTGAATAGGTACTTTGTAAGTCTGTCCTGAACGAATCACGAAACAATACAGAAGCTGTGCGATGGAAATTAATCTTTGAAATGCTAGATAATGTAAATGTTCTAGTGTCACCTTCAATCTTCCTTCTAAGGATGGACTGAGACCACTTTCAGAGATCAGCTGGATTCAAGGATTCTAAGGCCCATGGAAAAAGGCATCATGATAACAAAACACCTTTGCTTATCTGATGAATTTTTCTGCAGTCTTTCCCCCTAAATAGTGACCTTTAGACAATGCTTGACCACATCCAGCTTTCTAACACCCCGTCCCTGTTTATTATTTTAAATTGTAAAGTATTTCCTATGTTCCTATGAAAGTCCTTCCATTTAGAATCTTTCCCCTTGTATACAAAGAAGAGACTTCCGGTTCCTCGAGGGGGGAGAAATAGTAGCCCTCAAATTACCCTGCAAGGGTATCACCTACCCCATCTTCACAGTGTGTGGAAGTGCCAGGTTCAAGTCGTAGCTTGCACTGTGTGAGCACCAGCAAAACCCTGCTTGCAGTTTTCAGTTCTGATTCCAAAGACCATGCTCTGCCTTATCCCCTCAATCTTATCTCAGCACCAAGTTACTGCAGAGATTTCTGAATTTTGTCATATACCATCTGAGTTGTCATCTCTTCTTCTTTTTTTAATTATTTTAAAGAGTAAAAGAAGGATAACATAATAATAGGGGGGGCTTACCAAATTACAGACAATTGTTTTACATATTGTTATCTACAAGATAGTTTCTCAGGAAAACAGACAAATAATATTGAGTTACAGACAAAAGAGGTAGGAGATTATCAATAGTTGTACTATATTAGGTATCTTCAAAGTGGCTTCTAAAGAATATAAATAGAACTATGCATGAGTGACCTATTGAATAATTATTCAATAATTCTCAATAGTTGTTGTAGGAAACACATAATAATAAACATGGATCCATTTATGAAATAGGATAGGAACAATACAGACATTACAGAGTTATGGTTAGATTTCTAGGAAAATATCAATGACTGCTGTAATACATGGTGGTATCTTCAAAGTGGTTTCTCAGGAAGACAGAGATACACAAGAAGGATCCAACAAGTAGCCACAGCCTGAGTTGTCAAAAATCAAGTGAGCCGTCTGGGGCGAAAGCCACCCCTTGCAGTGTTTTCTCTCCAGCCTCCCATCGCATTGGGACCCCACAATCAGTTAGTGTCTTCTCCCCAGCTGTCAGCACAGGCAGAAGGAATCCTGCTTCAGACTTCTCCGGAGCTCCACCACAGCCTGTACTGTCAGGGGAAGAATGGCTTCCAGGGAGTCTCTGCAGGTATTGTGCAAGGTCCTCCTGGTTTACAGCTTCCAAGCTGCTCTCATGACCCGAGTCCACAGGACCTCTGACTCCTTGGGCTTAGTCTGCATTCTCATGTTCTCCAAGTCCTTGTTCAGCAGCTGCTCCTCCGCTGACTCTGGACCTTTCTGTTTCTCAATGGCAGGAGCAAGAGTAACCCGTTGTATGGCATGTATTCCCAGGGGTTGTTCAAAGTTTGAATGATTCACACACATCCGTGGGTGGGCAACTGCAGTCGGTGCATGGTGGGCCAATTGTGTCATTGTTTCTCTGTGTCTTGATAGTTCTCAATTGAGCCGCAGGGGCCGGCCTAAGGGCCGGCACGCAACAGCGCTTGCCGCCGCATGGCTCCACGTGCGCCAGGGGCCCTCCTTCCAGGGGCCTACCAGGCAGAAAGCTAGCCAGCCAGAAGGCCGGCGCTCCCCGCCCGTGGCTCCCAGGGCGCCGGAGGCCCTCCCTCCGGGGGCCTACCAGTTGTCATCTCTTCTTGCAGTGAAATACTCTTGTTTGTTTACTCTGTACTGAGGGTAATGACAAACTCAGCATCAAACATGCCTGGGGTGCCCAGCTGCTGCCAAACACCGGTCTGGATGTTGCTGGAAAGGTATTCTTTTAGCTGTAACAGTTAGATCAGGGTATTTTGAGCAAAGCAAATTACCCTTCATCATGTGTGGGCCTTGTCCAGCGGTGAAGGGCTTCAGAGGAGAGATGGGGGTTTCCTGGGGAGGAATTTTTCTCAGATGCAACACAGAAACTCACCTGTGTTTCCAAGTCTCCAGCGTCTGGAACTCAGACTCAAGACCGAAACAACTCTTTCTGGGATTTCCTCACTGCTGCCGCAGTCCAGATCTCACACCTCCTAGCTCCAACAGCTGTATGAACTCATACTTTAAAATGGGTGTCTATCTCAGCATTTGTCTGTATGAGTCTAGACGTGTAATCTATACGTTTCTTATTGGTCTGCTCCTCTGGAGAACCTTAATCAATGTATCAAGCAACGAAGCTCCCCCCACCCTTTCCCATCATTTTCTCATCCTCCTTAACTTTTCTGAGGATGTTTTAGTTTACTAACAAGCCATCTAATAAATTCAAAGTGTGAGGCAGAATATAGCAGTATTCTGTGTGTGTGTGTGTGTGTGTGTGTGTGTGTGTAGTGCTGGGGGTCAAATCTAGGGCCTTGTACATGCCAGACTATGCTTTACAATTAAACCTCTACTCTCTTAGTTATTTTTCTCTCACTGCTGAGACAAAATATGCAACACTCACAAGTTAGAGGAGGAAAGTTTTATTGAGCTCACAGTTTGTGGATGTTTCAGTCCGTAATCAGCTGGTTCCAAGTCAGGATGGCTTGGCAGAGAGCAACAGTTCATGGCAGTGAAAGACAGCAAATGCAATAAGAGAGGAGGGGGAACAAGCCTCTTTCTGTTCCTTATATTGTATGCAGGCTACCTGCCCTGGGGAGGGTGTAGCACTCACACCCATAATTCCAGCAGGGGACCATGAATCAGTCAAAAACTCTAGATTCAGCCGCCTCCCAAGAGCCCACCCCCATGACTGCATGAAACTTTGGGGACATCCAGACACAAGCCATTACATATACCTCCACTTTATTGCACTTTATCCTGGCCCCAGCATAACTTGCTTCTTGGGGATAAGGTCATGGACAGAGAGAGCGTGAAGAAATGTGAGCCCAACCCATAATCTTGCGATTTGACTTGAGCAAGTTACTTAACTTTATGCTTCTCTGTACTCTTATACCATGTAGATAATGCTGGACTCGTGGATATGTTTTGTTGAATACATCCTGATTTTCTCTTTCAGATCATCTTTTTTCAGGTCCCTCTCAAGGGATCTTAGATTTTCTCTTAAATAACTAAACCAAAACATAAATTTGTACCTGTATTCTCAGAGCTGCTGTTAGCATTCCAAGAAGACAGAGGTACTCCTGCAACAAGGACACCAACCTCAAGTGGGCACAGGTGGGCTTGGCTTGACAGCCCAGGGACACTCGAGCCTGAACTCAGAAGCCCATCTGCTCAGGCTCCTCAAATCTGGGTGCATTGGAGTGAAGGGGTTTTATTGCTACATCTTGGCAATAGCAAGAAAGGGTCTTTAAAAGCATAGTGCTTAGGGCAGTTAAGAGAAGGAATTCAGGTGGTTTATGGAACTGAGATCAGTACTAATAGACCAAGAGACTTAATAGGCCTACTAGACCATCTCCTTGCAAAGGCTTTTCAAGTGGGGTTTTTAAAACCTTAATTTAAGAAGCACTTGAAAAAGAGAATGTCTTTTCCTCCAAAGGCAGATGGGCGGTGTTTTTACTCAGCAGTCCCTTTCTGAAGCAGCTGTGGGAAGAGCCACAGGTGGCCGAGGTTGTAAAGGTGCTTCTCCTATCTCTTCTCCCCACGCCCACGGCCCCAAAATGCCTCGCATGTGCCGGCAAAGGTTTGCCAGGCAGACTACAAAGCACAGAGCTATATGGGTAGCTCAGCTGTCTGAGAGAGAACTGGAAAAGCCAGCCCTAATGGAGTGATGAATGGGAAATCCATTACTGAGGCAGCATCCAAAGGGTACTCCTCATTCGCTTTAAGCCAACAGGGATGGAGGGATGATAAATAGGGTGAAAAGTCAGTGGTTTGTAAATTGAAATGGCAAAGAGTGATTTTCAGCTTTTTAAAGTCTTACATTAAATTTATTTTATGTATACTTTGAAGGGTGATAAAAATATATTTCGCCTAAGTAACACCCACAGTGAAAATAATTATTTCTCCATAAATTTATAACAACCAAGCAGATTGTTTCACATAAACATACTTTTAGCCTGTTAGTTTATCAAACATCATTGATCATACTTTGTCTAAGAATGACATTAAATCGTTATATTCCCCTAAGTAGAGTACCAGAGGAAATATAGGGTACCCAGTCACATTTGAATTCCAGATAAATGATGAATAATTTTTTTTTAATTTTTATTTTAAAGATAAAAGGAGGGAAACATTAACAGACATACAACATTTTACAACATATCACAAGCACAATACAGACAACACAGAGTTACAAACAAAGTGGTAGGGAATTAACAATGGTGGTTGTATTACATATTGATATCTTCAAAGTGGCTTCTCATGAAAACAGATATAAACATGCAATACTGGTCAACCAAAGACTCATTGACAGTTTCTTTCAGCATAGAAATAGAAGACAGAAGAACAACCATGTTAACTATCCTGTATATACATACATACAAAATTTCTCCTTCTTTCCCTTCTCTTTTCCCACATCCCAGAAGCCCTTTACTCTTCATTGTTTGTCTTTTTTTTTTGAGACAGCATTTTGCTATGCAGTTCAGGCTGGCCTTGAACTCACTTTGTAGCCCAGGCTGGCCTCAAACTCGCAGCAATTCTCCTGCCTCAGCCTTCGAAGTGCTGGGATTACAGGTGTGTGCCACCACACCTGGCTCCATTCAATATTTGGGATATCCTTATACCCAAAAACTGTTCACTGTTTATCGTAAACTCAAATTTACCTGAGAGGCCTGTGTTTTTGTTGATATCTCTAACATCCTTATTACTGAAGCAAGTTTTCCAGGACGAAATTTGAAGCTGTCTGTACAGCTTGTAATTGAGCACATAGACTTCATTCATACCTGAGAGTCTTTGCCCACAGGGTGCACGAGCAGTGCCATTGGCTCTCAGCCTGTTCTGGTCTGCCTCACAGCACCTCGTCATTCCCACAGATGCCTTTTGTCGTGATCACCACCGGGTTCCATGTGGACAGATCCAATGGACACAGTTCTGTTCTCATCTTGACTTAGCAGCATTCAGCAAGGGTGACCTTCTCTCTCTTAAAAGGCTCTGGCTTTTGGTTTTTCTCCAGTACCGGGAACCGAACTCATGACCTTGCGCTTGCCACGCAGGCGCTTTGCCACTGAGCTAAATCCCCAGCCCCTAAGGCTCTGACTTCTGAGAGCTCTTCTACCCTTGCTTTCTCCTCATCCAGTGCAATTCACATCTTTTCAGTCACAGCCTTCTCTAAATTCAAACTGGGTTTCTCCTGGCTTCGTATGAGCTCCCCGCTTTTCCTTTTTAATCCAACACTGTCTAACAGAAATTTCTGAGGAGGAAATGTTCTCTACCTGTGCTGTCAAGTGGGGCTGCCACTAGCTACAAATAGCTACTGAATGTTTGAAATGTAGCTACTGTGACTCAGGAACTGAATTTTAAATTTTGTTTCATTAATTTCTGTTGCCATATATGGCCAGTGGCCACCATAAGGGACAGCACAATTTCTGACTGTTTTACTAGGTGAGCTATGCTTGGCTTTGAAAAACAGTTTTATGTTTATGGTTTCCTGACCATTTTGTTGTTGTTGATGCTAGGGATTGAACCCAGAGCCTTCACACTAAATTATATCCCCAGACCTTTTTACTTTTAATTTTGAGACAGGGTCTAATTTGCTTAGCTGCCCTAGCTAGGTTTAAACTTGCGATCCTCCTGCCTCAGCTTCCCAGAGTGCTGGGATTGCAGGCATGTGTCACCACACCTGGCTTGATCTTTTTAATTTTTATCTACAGCTCAGACCTCTGCACAGAGCTCCAGGGTTTCATCTGTCTGATAACATGGATAATGGTTCTTTTCTCAGCTGTCACTACTTCAGAGTACAGTAGGTTTGCTAAAGCCAAAAACTGAGTCATTCTTGATTTTTTCCCTCTTCTTCACTCTCCCATATCTAAGCCCTAAATAAGTTCTATCTCCACATTACTTTTGGAGTTTGTCCTTTCCACCCGTCTCCACTGCAGCTCTGCAGTCCAAACCATCACCATTTCTAGCCTTGGTTGCCTGCAGTAGTCTATTCCCACCTTGAAGCCAGCTTCAATCTGTTATCTGCACAGCAAGAGGCCGAGTCTTCTCAAAACCTCAGCTGAATCATGCCCAAGTCCACTTAAAACGATTCAGTGTTTGGCCACTGCCGTTGAAATAAAATCCGAGTTCCTTCTCTTGGGATTTATGGCTCTGGGACCTGCTCTCCATTCCCATCCATGTTGCGCTTTTTCCCCTTGTGCTTTATGCTCTTGTCCTTGTGGCCCATAATACTCTGTGTTGTGTCTTCTGCGGGCGTTTTTCTACCCTCAGTTCAGTGAGGAGCTTCTCCCTAGGCATTGATCCAAACAGGCTCATTTCCCTTTGCTTATTGTTGATCTCAGCACGTTTCCTCAGACTGTGTGCTCTTCCGACCTGTAATTACAGTTTCCCTGTAACCTCCTCACTCCCTGAGTAGCCCACCAGCTCTGACAGCAGACATCTGTGTAGCTACCCTTTATACATCTCATACTAGTGCATCATTGTTCACAGTAGGGGCTCAATAAATATTTGTTAAATGAATGATTAGATGAAACAGCTGATGATTCAGTTTATAGGTGGACAGATACAGTTATCCTTTGGTATCTCTGGAAGCTTTATTTCAGGACCATCCACCCACAGATGCTCAAACCTTTATTAAAAACATCCTAGTATCTGAACACAACCTACCCATATCCTCCTGTAACTTAAATCATGTCTAGGTGGCTTGTGATACCCAATGCAGTATAAATGCTATATAAATAATTGTTCTACTGTATTGTTTAGGGAGTAATGGTGAGAAAAAGTCCAATTATCATTCAGCGTTTTTGCTAAGATCAAGTCTAGGAAAAAAGTCTACCTGTTCAGGACAGACAGGAAGCACACAGAACCCATGAACACAGAGGGCCAACTATCTACTTTAAAGCCATTGCTTTTAAAGCCCAATTTAAAATTTGTGCTTTAAACAACACCAAGCAGATGACTCGGCTCCCGCCAGCTGGGACTGCTTACTCTCACGAAGTTTCCAGTCCTGGTCTGGCAGGTTCCTCAGCCTTGGTTGTGCACCGGAATCACCTGCAAAAACTTTCAGCTGTTCTGATGCCCGTCTCTCACCTGCAGAGATTCTGACTTAATGTGGTCCAAGCTGCATTCTGGACACTGGGATATTTAAAGCTCCCCTGTGATCCTAAGTGTTACTGAAGCTTTGGTGCCATAGAGGAAGGGAGAACCACGGTGGGAGGACGTGGGAGCCCATGTTCTAAGCCATTTTGTCAGCGGTGAATTCCACCTGCGGTGACAGAGGTTATTCATCAGAGGTCCAGCCCAATGCTTTGAGGTTCTTCTGCAAAGTATACCAGGCTTTTTCAAGATTGTGACTATGCACGAGGAGGGAAGAGGGCTTGTCTGTGAATACCTGTGTTTCTGATTGGTGTCCCCGGGCACTGTGAGGTCTCCTTTGGGAATTCCTTGAGCACCGGGTCAGCCCTCAGCCGGCCCAACCTCCTCACCTCACTCTCCTGTGCTCCCCGCAGCTGATGTGCTCACGGGTCCAGCTTCGGGCTTGGCTCTTTCTTCTCCACGAGCTGATCAGGACAAATAGGTCACCAGCCTTAGCACGCTCACGCTTGGCATATTTGAAAGTGAATTAGTAAGCAGATAGTTATGACTGATAATCAGTAACCATAATGAATAACTAATATTATCAATAATGCAACGGGCCCTGTGCGTTCCCCATTTTCACTCATTTTCCACAAAAATATTTGCTTGTTCATGGGTCAGCACTTTGGGGCTGTAGAGCCTCACCCTCCCAGCACCTTCCTCCGCTGGCCCAGTCTGCAAGGACGGCTCTGTACCATGTGACATCTGTGCCTGCGTTCTGGCTTCTTAGGGGACGGTGCAGCGGGGGTGCATCCTCTCCCCTCCCGTCTGTCCCGACAGGTCCCCCACAGCCTGCCTCCTGAGTAAGGCCCCGGAGACCACCCGCGTGCGCTAGAGGTGAGCTTTCAGATGCCGACTCACACCCACTGGTGGCTTGTCCTATTGTTTACTCCTTCCAGCTGAGCCGGTTCCCTCCCGCCCTGGTCCCTTGCTCTAGCCCTGTGAGTCTTCACCTTCCGTACTCCTCCAACCACCTTCGCCGCTCCTGTCATTTCCTTGCAACCCCTGCACGGACATTTGCTTAACGTGTTTGCTGAAGTTGCCTTGATTGCACACAAAAACAATACTCTTTCCCTTTAGACAGTCATAGATTTGATGTGTAACTTTTATTTCCCCACTGAACATTAAAATAAATGCATAATTATTAAATAAAATAGTTGTGTGTGGTCTAGACTCACACAGCACCCCAGGGGGTCCCTTGTACCACACTTTGGGAAGTGCTTGGCCCAGGCTCCCAACCGGCGTCTGCTTATCCTCATCTTAAGCCCTCCCTACCCACCCTGCATACACATGCTTAGGAGACATAGAGCTCGAATCTCTGTGCCATGTCCAACATTTCAGTGAAATTTCATCGATAAACGAGTCATTAAAGCTAATATAATGTGTGGGGTAAGAATGTGACCGAAGAAGCTGGATTCAAGTCCCAGGTCTTCCATCTACTGGGTAAGTCGTTTCCCCTCAGGCAGCTCAGGGTACACGGTGAGGTTAAAGAAACTAATATAATTTAAGGCTTATTAGAACAGACTTTGCACGTGGTAAATGGTATATGAAGTTAGATATTGTTATAGACTGTGAGCTTGGACAATGGAAGTATGAAGAAAAAAAGTAGTCCATGAGTGTACTAGGCATCTTTTCTTTTGAGAAAAGTCAGCTAGGCAATCAATCCTGACTCTTGTTTAATCCTCTGGGAAGTTCTGTGTGCATTTATTACTTCGTGATATCAAGGTTTTTTGACTCTGGAGGCCTTTATAGAATGTGCAGTAATTTTAAATGGCAACCAACTTACTGCAATTCAGTTATTCAAACTGGACACTGCATGCACATTTGAAAATGATACTTCTTTCCCTTCCATTCTCAAAAATTTATTTCTTGGGGCTGGGGATTTAGCTCAGCTGCAAAAGCACCTGCCTGGCAAGCGAAAGGTCATGGGTTCGGTTCCCGGTACTGGAGAAACCCCCCCCCCAAAATTTATTTTTTATGTGGTTTATTATCACTACTTCAACTGAGTATTTTCACTAAGTTTTGAGCACAGCAAAAGTATATTTGTGTGCAGATTTTTTTGAAGTGCTAGAGGTTGAATGCAGGACATGCTAGGCAAGTGTTTCATCCCACAACCCTAAGCCCCATTCCGATGACAAAGAGGCTTTTATTTATGACACTGGACAGAAATGGCTCTTTTAAAAATAAACTATAAAGCTGTCAATCTATTTAATAAGTTTTAATATTTAATAATGTTTTCCAGATCTCAAAATGAACACTATCTCTTCCTAGTCTTATTTTAAAATAATTAAAGCAGCAGTTATAATACTTTAAAATATCTTTATTACATTAAGTTGAACATTATCAATTACATTTATGAAGAATAACAAGGAAGAATAAAGTTATATAGTATTTGAACAAAATATCTCAATTTTAACTATAAAGCCCAATCACAAAAAACAGTACAGTAACAACCCACTCAATATACATCATCATTATTAGGCTGTCTCTGTTAGGAAGGCCATCGTGTTTGTGGTGTCACATGCCTGTATCCCAGCACTTTGGGAAGTTGAGGCAGGAGGAGAAATTGCAAATTTTAGTCCCACCTGGGCAATTGAGACAGGCCCTATCTCAAAATAAAAAGGGCTGAGGATGTACCTCAGTACAAGGCCTTAAGTTCAATCCCCACTGCTGAAAAAAAAAAAAAAAAATCCACCTAAAACTACAATCAATTCTTTAAAAATTAATTGTACTTTACCGTTGCCAAAGATTTTTTTAAAGATGTACTTTGGAGATAAAATGATTAAAATTACTTTCTGAGGTCATGTTAATAGGTTCTAAATGCTAAACAAAAATAGTATGAAGTGACTCTGCACGTAAAATTGAAGCACTTTCTTCCTGAAGCTCTTTAGCCAGCTTCTAACGGCTGTCCAAGGTCCAATGGGAAAGGCATAGAATGGGAACCAGGATCTTTCATTTCTCCTCCAGCACATGTGCTAAGCGAAGTTAGGCCAATGTTTTTAACCTTCCGGATCTCCAGTTGGTTTATTTGTTGATTTGGGAGTTCATGCCTACTTCTATCTACTGTAGCTGGTTTCAAAACGTGGAGCCAAATTTCTCAGAGCTATTAAACATTTGCAGCTGGTCATTTCCTCAGCTAAAAAGTATTTTTTACTACTGTCTGCATTTCTTTGCACACAAGCTGAATCTCCCAACCCAGCTACTTTGCATTTCGCCTCCTGTGTGCACACCCGTATCATGGGGCAACTGGAAATGTCGCTCAAAAGTCCTCACTGTCATAACTAAAGAGCAGACCTGCTCTGTCTGAGAAACTGATCACAGAGCCCAGGCCAGACAGACACACATCCCAGGGGTCTGCTCCATCTGTCCTGCAAGGAGCTGCCTCCTGAGGAAAAGCCATAGGGGGTCTATTGACAGAGCAATCTCCTGGAATTTTCAAACTTGTCCTGCCCATGGGAGAGGCTGCCCTGGTGACTACAGATAGGGGGTCCACAGCTTCTGGACAGATGGACATGGGGGTGTTTTCAGAAGCATAGCTGCAGCTGGAGAGGCCACTGAGCTCCTGCACACTGGCACCGTGTTTCAGCGCAGGGCACGGGTAGGCCTGGTAGGACACTTTGGTGGTGGTGGTGATCACTGTCTGCAGGGCTGGGCCACCTGCCGAGGGTGTCTCCCGGTACCTGCAAGGAACCTCAGGGTTATAATAAGGGCACCTGGCCACAGCCTGGAACTGTCCACAGTCAGTCCTTTCCTCAAGGCCTGGTTTTCCAAGGCTTGGTTTCCAGCCACACTGTTTACTGGTGAAATCAAAGCTGCTCTCATAGCTGCTGTAGGAATTGATGTTATATTGCAGTGCATTCAGATGAACCCAGTCTGTGTCATTCGAGATGCTGCTGGAATCTTTATAGAGGCTGGGAAATGGGCCTGGATTTGTGTATCCAGGGCCTGCCAAGTCATAGGTGCAAGGTGGCCTGGACAAATAAATCCTTGGGCTTGGATATTTCTGGAAGGGGGATGTGATGTCTCCTTGAAAGGTGGCCAGATCACAGGGAGCTGCGTAAATGTCCGAGTTTGGGAACGAAGGGAAAGTCTGCCCTGGACTATAGAAGCTGGTGTCTGGAATTATATCAAACAGTTCTGGATTTCCCAGGAGAGATGTGTTGTTGAATTGTTCACTGCTGTCTTGCTTTTCTCCTACCTAAGAAATGATACAAATACAGACAGGATACGCAAATGCTACAAGCATCCTCCAGCACACCAACAGCCAGCCATGTAAATAATGTAAATAACAAACTTCCAGTGGGTGGGCTCTGTGTTGCAAATAGTGTCCTGATAGGGAACATGATTTTGGCCTGTGGTCCAGAAGTTGCTAAGCTTGAGCTCTCTTAGGTGCGAATATCCCACCATGAATGAGGAAGACTCAAAGTAACCCTGCAGAATGGATGTGGGTGGCTGATGGTTCTTTTTTTTTTTTTTTTTTTTTTATGGTACTGGGGATCTAACTCACGACCTCGCGCTTGCTGGGCAGGCGCTGTGCCACTGAGCTAAATCCCCAGCCCGTGGCTGATGGTTCTGTTCTCACCTGTAAGAGGGGAGGCTTAGAAGCCACACAGAGGTGTTTTCAAATCCTGACTCTGTCCTTCACTGAAGGAATGAGTAACTTACTTTCTCTGGACCTCAGATACCTTGTTTTAAATACGCGGCTTCAGTGTAGAGTTTCTGTAACCATAGGGTTGCTGCAACCATCCGATGTCCGAATGTCTTAGATTGGTGCCTGGCACATGCAGGTGCTCAGCAAGGTCAGCGTCTGTCGTGCTCACACTGACACTGCCTGCCGGCCATGCTTTGGTGGAAAAGCAGCACTGGGTCAAGATGCCCAAAGACATTTTCTCTGTTCCTGTGTAACAGTGTTGCTATAGTTTGGATCTGGAATGTCCCCCAGAAACCCAGGTGGTGGCTGCTTGGTTCCCCGGTGTCACCATTTGGGAGTGGTAGAGAAAGAGGTGGGTCCTAGTGAAAGTGTTAGGGCATTGGGGGTGTGGCCCTGGGGTAGATATTGGACCCCAGGCCCCTTCCCTCTTTTTCTCTTTTGCTTCTGACCATGAGATGAGCAGCCTTCTCCACCATGTACTCTTCTCTGATGCGCTGCCTCACCACGGGCTCAAAAGCAACAGGCCACCCAACCATGGACCGAAACCTCTACAACTGTGAGCCAAAACAAGCCTTTCTTTTTTGAGTTGATTATCTCAGGTATTTTCTCACAGTAATGAACAGCTGACTAACACAAATGAAAAGGGTCCTTTCAAGGATATTCCATTCACTCACTGTTGTTAAGCATAGACAGCAGTGATGGCGAACCTTTTAGAGACTGAGTGCCCAAACTGCGACCCAAAACCCACTTATTATTTACTGCAACATGCCAGCACTGCAATGAGACCTGAATATTGAGGGTTTAGTTTAGGAAAAAAAAACCAAAAAACTGTTATCCAGTGCCTAAGGGCTCTGTGTGCCCACTGCGGCATGTGTAGCATAGGTTGTCAACACTGACATAGAGTAATAGCCCCTTTATCCACACTTGTTGCACTTTTCAACTACGCATGGTCAACCAAGTCCAAACACATGAAATGGAAAATTCCAGAAAGAAACAATTTATCTTTTAAGTAATTAATTGTTGTACATTTCTACGAGTGTTTTTATTATTAGTTACTGTTAATCTCTTACTGTGTCTAATTTATAAATTAAACTTTGTTGGAGGTATGTATGTATGAGAAAAACATGGTGCATATGGGTTTGGTACCACTTACAGTTTCAGGCGTTCACGGGGTGGGGGTTGAACATAACCCTCAGGGTAAGGGTGGTCTACTGGATTTCTTTCTTTATTAGCTGGATAATCACATTTGTACCAACATAGCAGCACACATCCTAATTATATCATTGCCTGTAAAGGTTGTTTGCTTTATTTAAAGAAGAGATTAGACTCTATCCAGATGTTGATTTAATGAGATTTTCCCACAAGTATATAACTTTCACATAAAATGAAATCTTTATAAGTTAGTATTTATAAACATTGTATTCCAACCATTTTGTATTTCTATTAATTACAAGTGTATCATGCAGTGAAGATGAACATAGGTCATGTGTGTAATGTCAGCCCCCTTACCTCGGGTTCTCGAATTCTCTTTTTCTGGCAGAAAGAGGCTATCCGTCTCTTGAGGGCACTTCTTCTAGCTTCTGTCTCTGATTTACTCTCTGGTCTTGGGTGATCATGAACTCCTTTGGCCTGTGTTAATGAAGAAATGAATTATGTCTTTGTTTCTCTAAAGGAAGCTGATTATGTTGGTAGCCGATCAAAACTCCCACCAGGCCTTTCCCAAGACCCAAGATGTTTTATTTTATTTTTTCAAAATGATGAAGAAAAAAGTTTTCAAAAATAAACCATCATCAATAATAGACATCTTAAAAGATGATCTCAGATAGGGCCAGGGATATAGCTCAGCAGCATAGCACCTGCCTGGCAAGCACAAGGTTGTGAGTTCGATTCCTGGTAACAACCCCCCGCGCCCCAAAAAAGATGATCTGCAATAAACTAATAAATAGATTATGACTCGGCTCACTACTTTGTGCTCTAGAACATCCCCGGGGTGCTCCACCACATTTCTGGCCATGGCCACTGTATTTGGTTTAGACCAGGGGGTCCCAAAGCAGATGGCAGGTGGGTTGGCCCCTTGCTATGATGAAAATATCCACCCCAAGCCATGCCATCACCCTTCCTACCTGGAAAAATATCGCGCTGCCATCCAGGCGCCAGAAATTGGTGACCGGATATCCGCTGTGCCCTCGGCAGGGAATCAGCTCCAAAGCAGACTGACAGTTGGGGCAAACCTTCTCTGCAAACCCCAGAGGCAGAAATATTAGTGACAACGCAGGCAGGGAGGGGAAGGTCGCGCAGGCCACCCCTGCGGGCCCCGCACACACTCTGCTGCTTGAGGCGCGCCTTGTCGCAGATGGCCGGGCGCAGCTGCAGGCGCGAGCCGTCCGGCAGGGCGCAGGCCCTGGCGCACAGCACCACACCCAGGCACGACTTCTTGAGGATGTGGCCGTTGTGGTTGTTGGTGTTGCGCATGGCCCAGCCGCTCAGGTGGCGCTGCGCCTTCTTCTCCGCGCTGCTGTAGATGAAGCGCACATAGCCGTCGGGCCACTCCCGGAAGGGGTCAAAGTGGGCTGGCGCCTGGGAAGAGGCGGAAGACGAGGGTCAGAACCACACACTCTGCCTTTCTGACCACAATCATTGTTAATGTAGTGCTTACCTCTTAAATGTGGTATGTGTATTAATTCACCCGGCTGTCACACCACACGAGCCCAACCTTAGAGTTATCATGCCCATTTTACAGAATAGGAAGTGAAGGTCAGAGAAGTTAATTGACTCACCTAAAGTCACACAGCTAGCAAGACCTGGCTCTGGGATTTCAGCTCCATCAGTGTAGCTCCAGAGCTGTGCTCCTTATCGCTTTGTTATTCCACTATGTGTGGTGTTTAAATATTCAACAAATTCTCCAAGTTAAGTATCAAGCTACCAGGGTGAAAAGCTAAAATACTGAGCACTGCTTTAGTACTCATTTTTGATGGTCATTGTTTTATGCATTACCTGTACTGCAACAATGTCTTTTTTTGTATATAACTTCAAAATAAAATTACCCTGTAGGGAGCACTTACTATTTACCACGGCAGGGGTTGGTAAACCAGCAACCATTGGCCAAATCCAGCCGCTCCTTGTTTTTGTACCGTCCCTGGCTCAGAATGCTTTTTTACATTTTAAACAGTTGGAAGAAAAATCAAAAGAAGAATTATCTTTTGTGATGCATGAAACATACATAGAATTCAAAGGGTGGTATCCATTTAGTTGGCCGGGCCATGGCCGCATACAGCCTTCCGTGTTATCTATGGATGCTTTTGGATCTGCAGTGCAGAACTGAATATTTGGGACAGAGACAGTATGGCTCACAGAGCCGTGTTATGCAGTATCTGTGATCCTCACAAGGAAGCGGAGGCTAGGTAAATAACGCTCTACAATGGCACAGCTGGGAATTAGAGGGAAGTTCCAGCAGCCAGATCTATTGGCGTGACAGATGATAAGGGGTCAGAAGAGTATTATAACAATAGTAAGCCACTTACAACTCTTCCCCCTCCTGCCCCCTGGAAAATTAGACCAAACATTTACACCACCAAAGGATTCTCGGTTGGACAGCTCAGACTTGTGTATGTTGTTAGTATTTCTTATCCTAACAGTAACAACATTTCAGGGAAGATTTTATTTCCCAACCCACAAGGATATCATTGAAATCAGCATTAATACTAATAGGTGTAAGATTTCTTTGAAATATTACAACTGACATAAGCCAATATACTGATTGAAGGTAAATCATGAGTGAAATACATGATGATGTAATAACATATACGATGATGTAACTGCACGTTTATTTTCCAAGTAAACATCTTTGTTTAAAATGTGCACGTTTCAACTTAAGGATCTTAATAACAAATGAACAGTTTTTTAGAAAAGAGAATCTTTAGGCTGTGGACTAGGCCCCCATGTTTTATACCACCAGCTCCTCAGATAGGGCTACTGGGATGAAGCCACAGAAGCTGTCTTTTTAACCAAACAAGAGCAGAGAATTTCAAGATTGGGTTTCATTTGCTCCAGTGTTTTGGCTGTGTGTGTGTGTGTGTGTGTGTGTGTCACAGAGAGAGAGAGAGAGAGAGAGAGAGAGAGAGAGGGAGGGAGAGAGGAGACAGTCTATCTGGACAGGCCTCTGAGATTGTTATCTAGCTTCAGCACTTGATGACAGGTCTGTAGCCAAGGCAATTTCAAGTACTCGCTCAAGGTTTAGCTGTTTCTCTCAGCCAGAGCAGGGCTGGAATGCTGTTTCCACATTTTTTTTTTTTTTTTAATACACTGTCAATTTTGAGATGTTACATGTACTCTGAGTAAGGCCCATTCTCCCAGGAAAAACAGTTCACATTTACCAGAAAACCAAGAAGATGCTTGAGGGACGAGCCTTTTCTAGCTAACGGCAAGATTAGATTATTTCCTATGAGGGTTCACACGGCCAGAAGTCAGGGTGAGGCACACCCTTTCGCAATAGTGATGCGGTGTACTCGAAAGCAGGCGAACTTTGAAACCTGAAAGTGATACCAAGAAAGTGCCTCGCTCTGTGAGAAGCACACACGGTGCTAACCATGAGAACTCATCCGGCACATAGCAGGGTCTGAGTAGCTTCCAAAGCTGTCCCCGTCCCCCACTTGGCTGGAAAGCAGCTCACATGGAGAATGACTCTTGTTACCCCCCATCTACACCTGGGACTTTCAAGTCGCCTTTTAGTTTTAATTTTAAAAGAAATATGTCCAAGTATGGCTGCTTTCTTCATTTCCTGCACTTGGCACCCTGAAAACTGAATCAAACCAAACCAAACCAACACAAAATTCACCCTGAAAGGGGATGACGTCCTTGTGACTAGCGAGGTGAGCTTTGAGCGGGTGGCTTCCTTAGCAGGACTGCGGAGCCCGCTCCATCCGGGCAGTAGAGTCCTGAATAGATCGCTCCAGTCCAGATGTGTTTCACATTCGCGTCTCCTCCGTTTGCAGTCCATCTTGCAGTTTGCGTGAGAAGCAGTACCATTTGCAAGTTTCCTCCTGACTTTTTCTTAGATTTTAATTAAGTAAGCAACAGAGAAACATGTGATTTCTTCCGTAATTAAGGGAAAGCGAAAGGAGAGGCGTCTGGACCTCACTTGACTACAGGAAGCGGGAGCCTGAGGTTCCCTTCCTGCTGCTTCCCGGGTGTTTGCACAGATGCACAAAGAAATCACCGGGAGCGGACACATCTCCGAGCTCAACCCTGCCTTCCTAGCGCCCAGGACCTCCCTGCAAGGCCCTCAGCAATGTGCGCGCGTCCAGAGATTCCGCAAGAATTTGTGCGCTTCGTCCTCGGAGGCTCGGCTCCACTCACCTGGGGCATC
Organism: Chinchilla lanigera; assembly: GCF_000276665.1. Lineage (NCBI taxonomy): Eukaryota > Metazoa > Chordata > Mammalia > Rodentia > Chinchillidae > Chinchilla > Chinchilla lanigera. The sequence continues at coordinate 3,523,108 of NW_004955465.1, read as the reverse complement.
TGCGGGTCGTTGATGTCCCAGTTGAGCGTCATCCCGCGGGGATCCCCGCGCTCCGAGTCCTGCCCGGCGTCGGCTGGCATCTGCGCAGCCTCGATCGCTCTCTGCTCAGGATCCTGAAAGACAGACCAGAAAGTAAGAGGTGTGCCGGGTGACTAGGTGGCTTGTTTTCCTTTTTGGGAAGAAATTCGAGTGAGCGAGAGGGCACGTGCGCGTGCGCGAGCGACAGAAACAGAGACACACAGAGAGACACAGAGACAGAGATTAGTAATCCAGAGGCTGCGGGTGCTGGCGCTGCTGGGCCCTGTCCTCGGTGGCGGTGCTGAACCGAGTCCACGGCCCGCGCGCGTTTATAGAGACTTGGTCCCCGCAGCCCCGCCCATGCCCGGGGGCGACAGAGCCAGGCACGGGGGGAGGGGAGCTGAGCCCCAAGCAAAGACGATGGGTGGCAGGTTGGGATTTTCATTTAAATTGGAATCCACCTCCACACTGGCCTTGGCGGTTTGGCCAGGGTTTGTTCCAGGCCCTGGAAGCTGAGTTTTCCAGTAATGTCTCCAGGAGAGCGTGGGGACCCCACATGGGACCCTCGCCTGCCTTGCGCCCTGGTCTCAGCATCCGCGCCCGCGCCTTCTGTTTAGGCTGGAATCGTCTCTGGGTTCCGGCTGTGCTGTTGTGCGTGTCCCCAGGTCCGTGGTCGGCTGTTTGAGACACCCACCGGGGCGCCGGCGTCGCGTGTTCTGCGGGCCCAGGCGCACCCACGCTTCCGGGGTTGCGGAGAAACCTGCCCCCCCCTAGCCCCCGCCGTAAAGTCCTGGAAAGTGGAACCGGAGGAGGTAGGGGTGAGATGAACCTGGGTTGGTGGACGGGACGGCGCCAGTGAGCCCTACTAGGAGATCAAAAATCCGAGGAGCCTGGCGTGGTGGCCCACGTAATTCTTGCATGGTGGGAAGCCGAGGCAGGCAGATCGCAAGGTTGAGCCCAGCCCCGAAGCAATTTAGCGAGACTCGGTTTCAAAATTTAAAAGGAGGCTGGGGGCGTAGCTCAGTGTGAAGGCGATGGGCTCAATCTGCAGTGCCAGAGGGGAAAAGAAAAATCGAGGAACCGTGGACAGTTTGTGCCTTACCTGTTAAATAAAGGACTGGGGTTGAGTGCTCAATGGCCACCCACGTGAACATAAATCTTTTAAAAAAATCTTGATTGAGATTGTTGTGGAAATATCATGGTTATATTTACCCTAGACAGTTTTGAAACCAGAGGACTCTGGCGAGGACGCCGCGGGCTCCCCCAGGACTGGGATAGACATGCCTGCCCGCCTGGGCATCCGCCTCTCAGGGTGACTCAGGCGCTTGGGGCGTCCAATAAAAGAAGTCAGTGGAAGTCACTAGAGTCGCTCTGTAGCCACCCCGAGCTTCTGGAATTTAGTCCCCGCTTGGTTCGCAGCCAGCACGGTCGCGTTTGGAGTTCCAGGAAGGGTGCTGCGAAGCCTGGCTCTTCCAACCCAGGGGCTGGCGCTGGGCTGGGCCTCCCGCTAGACCGAGGGAGAGCGGGTGCGTTTGGACCCAGGACTTGCAAAGGGAAGGATCGCTCGCGCTCCCGGGCGCTGACTTCCCAGCCGGGGCACCGGAAGGCTGGCTTAGAAAACAGCCAGGAGCGCGAGGCTTCCGCAGACGGAGGGGAATGTCAGCTGGGGCAGCTCCGCGTACTCTCCTCCTCCCCAACGAAGGTTAAACAAACAAACAAACCCTCATCACGCACACTTTCACCCAGAGATTTTCATCTTACTAATCGGGTGTGGAAAGGCCTGGCAGTTCCTGTGACTCAGTTGCTTTTTGGGTTGTTTTTGTCTTGAAAATAGCCACCATTTTTAGTAAATTGATACCTCGTTCAGTGGGATAGCTTAACACAGTCTATACGTTTTTTAATCATTTGTTCTTTTTTTGTTTGACAGTCTATATATTTAAATGTTTTGAAAACAACTTTGAAAATAGCCATTGAACATTATCTCTAGGAATGCATGAAATTATTTTCACATTGTTAATTTCTTGCTTCTATGCATTGACATCTAGGGAAGCCCTACCCTTTAAAAATATAAATGTTTGAAGATACCAAAGTATAGTACAACAACTATTGATAATCTCCTACCTCTTTTGTCTGTAACTCACTATTACTTGTCTGTTTTCCTGAGAAACTATCTTGTAGATAACAATATGTAAAACAATAACCATTGATAATTTCCTACCACTTTGTCTGTAATTTGGTAAGCCCCCCTATTATTGTTATCCTTCTTTTACTCTTTAAAAAAAAAAATTAAAAATATAAATAAATGTAAAGACAAAATATTTTTTTTTCTTTTTTAATGAGACAAGGTCTTGCTATGTAGTTCAGGCTGACCTTGAATTCACTATGTAGCAGGGTGGCTTTGAACTCCTAGCTGTCCTCCCGCTCAGCCTGGCAGTCCAATTAATTTCTGAATGGATTCTGGTGTCAAAAATGTCATGGAGCTGCCACCGTATTTAGTGTGTGAAGAATTAGAACATACATTCCAAGTGGCCCTAAAATGAGGTCTGGTAGAACATGTTGGTAAAAGGAACTAACCAAAGTGAAGTTATACTGAATAAGTAAGAAAGTAAATAAATAAATAGTAGTATTGTCTATTTTGTTGCTCTTAATATCTCTTGAAGATTCGAGTACATTTCCACTGGGGTGTGGAAGGATGTATTCCCCCTTCCCATCTGAAAATAACTGACTATAAAGTTTTCTAACAAAACTTTAATCTTTATATTCTTTAAAATAAAGTGCATTTGAGCTGTATTTTGATTACTGATAGTTCTTTTCTGCCCTAATGTTTGCAGTGACTCCTAATACTTTAATTCACATCTGGCCCTGCCTTGGCTACTACTTTAGTATCAGAAGAGTCCTTTCAAAAGGAAAGGAATAAACCTTTGAATTTGCTAAGTGTAGGTGAATGAACGAAAGTGCTTATTTTCCCCGGAAATGGAAGCAAACGGTGCCGACCACACACGTTGTTGGGAAAGGGCCCGAGCTGCCCACAGCTCCTGGGTTTCCTAACGGGGATTCTCTTTTATATTAGCTTGACCTTCTGTAAAGATCACAGCATGAAACACAGCTTCCGGTCACACTACAAGTCAGAGTTTACACAGTGTTTGGATTTGAGCGAGCATTTTGCTTATGTTTAAAGAAAACACCAGTCCAAATTTTTATGTCGTGTCCCCATAGCTGACCTATGGGACGAGGTAGCTTTGAGCGCAGTTAAGGGAAATGGGCAAAAAACAAGCAAAGGATTGGCTTTTTATTTCTTACATCCCCTCCCGCTGGCCAAAGTACTTTAAAAAAAAAAAAAGCAAAGAAACAGAAAACACCTTCTTGTATGGTATCAGGAAAGGATTCACAATTGCAGGTACAAGTCCAGCTGATCTACACGAGAGCAGCTCCCCGCGTCTGCTGGGGAGAAACCCTCGGCGCCTCTGCAGGGGATGCTCCTCCGCGTCACTGGAGGCGCGCTCGCGTTTGCTCTCGATTTCTCGCGTTTCTCGGGTCTCAGATGGGGGAGGGCTGCGGGCACAGGTTCCTTTGATCAGAGTTCTTCGAGAGGATTGAAAGCCCTCAGCCACCCGCGCCCGGGCCCTCGGCGCAGCCCGCCGGGATCGCGGGCGCCTTCGGGATGCGGGAGGTGAGCGAGCCGGCTCCGCGCCACGGCAGGGACGGGGGGCGCGGGGCTCGGGGCGCGGTGGATCCAGCTTTTGGGGCGCTCGGGTTCCCGCAGTGTGGGGGCGGCTTGCAGCCGGACAGCTCGGCGCGGGCAGAGCTCTGCGCTCTTCCTGTTACAGCAGCGCGGACTTGGTTCTTCCTGCGGGGCGCTGGGCATTTCCCCAGCTCGCTCTTCTTCCTTGCAGCGTGCAGAGTGCACGACCCATCCTCCCTGGGCTCAGGTCTGCGTTAAGTGCTGAGCTTTTTAAAAAGTTAACTGCGAGGAAAAGGACGGCCTCTACGACGGCTGGGGCCGGCGCTCCTACTTTTCAGCAGTCAACGACTGTTCTGCTGGGGGAGGAAAAACAAGTCTAGATTTTGGTCGTTGATTTTCAACGGTTTCCCTATTTATAAATGAAGGTGATAGTGCCACAGATAGAGATTTAAGGGTTTCAGTTAAGTTCAGAGAGTCAGGATTGTGCGCCTGAATCACACGTAGATTTCTAAACCTTTTTTTGTGGGTCTTACAATTTTCAGTTGTTAAAACAAAACCAGGCGATGGGATGATGGTATTCAACGTGGTATTCTGTGTTGGGAAATCAGAATGGTGGGTCAGAAAGCTTTCTTGAAGAAAATATCTAACAATTTACCGTTAAGTGTTCTGGATGCTGCGTTTGAGGTTGTGGCCGTTTGCTGATTGAACTTGTAGTATATAACTCTTAGTAATGTTTGGAATTTATGTCACAAGTATACGGCTTACACTCATGGCCAGGCTGGAAAATACCCTTTTGAACTTGTGAATTTTTAATCTGAACATGGTTTATTCAAAGCCTTTTTTTAATTTTATAATCACCACAGGGGTCTAAATTTGTTTCCTTGGGACGATCCTTTATTCAAATGATGGTGACTTTGCTTCTTATGATTGTATTATGAGAGACCATGCTAAAGAAGACTGGGTAAAAGTGCTGGGGTTTTTGTTTTTCTATTCTACTTAGATCTGTAATCAGTGATATGAGCAAACGAAGTTTTCTCTTCAGGAAAATAATATAAACTTTAATTTTTGTGGTTTTTTTTTTTAAAGTTAAAGTGCATTTCTTTGAAACAGTTTTTGAAAAGCAATCTTTTTATTGCATACAGGAAAATAAAGATCATTTGCAGTCTGTTAAGGAAGGTGATGGCTCTGGGAAGGCCCAAGATGCTTTCTGGGTAAAGATCATTTATTTTGTGTTCTATGTGTTGCTTTGATTTCTGTGTTCTTGGTGGGGAATCAGACCATTGCTCCTTTAGCAGCAGAGAAATCTTGTTTGTTCTTCCATAATTTCCTTCCCATATCCAGTATATTACCATGTCTGTTCAATTTTACCTCCTCCCACCCTACTAATATCATAGTCTAAACTGTCTGACGCCCAGCATTCTTCTGCATGGAAGTAGACAGTGCTCAACAAAACAGACATCATTCCTGCAAGCATGGAGCTTAGAGACTGGCAGTGAGCTACAGAAACAGGTAAACAAAGTAACAGTAGGGAAAGAACAGGCTGTTGCAGTGGAGAATAACCCCAGGTGCAGGAGGCACCTGGCCTCCTTTCATGAAGTGGTGCTGGAAGGTTCACCTGGAAAGGTGGTGCTCAGACCTCCATCTGTGGGAAGCAGCAGTCCAGGCGCACAACTGCCAGTGTGAAAGCCCCGAGGCCCGGAAGACCTTGGCTTAGTCCAGGGCTCATGAGTTGGGAATTCGGGCTGAAGAAGCTGGCAGAGATCCTGTCACTTGGACCCTTGCAGACTAAGGAAAAGGGTTTGGATTTATTCGCAGTGCTGGGGAAGCCACCTCAGAGTTTCAAGCAGGCACAGTCCAGGGCTTCTGAGTTGGAGGATGCCGGGGAGTGATGTCACCGGTGTTGGTACCTTTCCCACCCTTGCTGTTCTATGCCAGAGAATGCGTCTGCTTTCTCAGGGTGGTGGGGAGGCTAATTGGGGATCGCTGCAGGACACATCACACACTTGGCACGAATGGCCCCACTATGTGGTGATGAAATGATTCTGTTTATGGGGAGAAACTTCAAATGCTGCCTCCTCACTTAAAATCTATGGCAAGAATGAGTGGAATTTAGAGCTGTGTACAGTAAAATGCTTTCTTATCCAAATAATATATATTATAATTTAGCCCATACGATTAGCCTGTTTATAAGAAATCATATCGTTTATCACATGGATATTTGAGAAATGTCTGTTAATCTAGTAAGAATATTTAAAATATATCTTGTCTAGTGTTTAGGCAGGAATTTTTGTTGCATGCAATTAGTTGTTTTCCTTCTATTACTTACGTCAGTTAATGCATGATCAGAGGCTTCAATTTTCTTACTGTTTTGGAATTTGCAAAATTGCCAAGTATCTTCTATGTTTATACCTAATTCAAGCACATTTCCTTATGATGGTGGTTCCTGAGCTGTCGCAGGCATTGGGATGACCTGTAGGGCTCCACCAGGCCCCAGGTGACACCAGTGTCGCCACTGGCCCAGGAACTGCATTCTGACAACTGTCTGAAGCCAACAGAAAAGTCAGTCCTTTAAGTGATTGTCGACAGTAAAAGACAGCTCTCTATTTTTTACCCTACATTATTTTGCACTGAGTTATTACTGATCATCATATTAGTTAGAAATATTCTAAAAGAAGTATTCTTGGGGGAACAGAAATAATTCACAAACCATCACTTCTTCAGCTCCAGTCGCTTATTACTGATGCCTTCCACGGTGAAGGATTTCAGAAAATACAAGAGTATCTTCAACAGAAAGAAAGCCACTTCCCTCAAAAATATGATCATCTCCTATTACACCGTCTTGACAGAGCAGTAAATAAGGCAAGTGAGTTGGGTTTTTGGAGGACTAAAGGGGGACTAAAAAGCAATGTATACTTATTTGTAAGAATTTTAATTTAGTCTGGTCTGATATCTAGGAACTGGATAAAAAGGAATTTCAGTGTGTGTCACTGTTGTTGAAATGTATGCAGCGATTCTTCAAAGACAGCCTCAGAGAAGATGAGCCCTTGCTGATTCAGCAGGGACTGATCTCGAAGATAAGTGTCGTACTTTAATGTCATGACTTTCGGGTAACTTAATGTGCGGGGCTGGGGCGTGGCGGGCTGGGGCGTGCTCCAGCCTCTGGTTTGGATCCCCAGAACTTCAAAAACCAAACTACTGTGGACTAGATTGACTCTCAAAGAAACTGTATCCATTCTCATTGCTTTTTTCCAATCCGTATTAAATGCATGTTTCCTAGGTGTAGGCCGGCAGAACACCTTGGGAATGGTGGGTTAAGGCAGGTGCAGCTCATCTCCTTGACAAACAGCAGCAGGTTTTTAATTACCTTAGCAAATTTGACTGGGAAAGATAGGATAAATAGGCGTACCCTCCATTATTTTAATAGTATCAACAAGGTTAAACCCAGACAAAAATCATTAAAACTTCCCTTTGCCTTTGTAACATTATAATATTCTCCCTTTCTAAATGCTGGATGGATTAAAAAAAAAAAACAACCCTATTTTTGTTAAAAGTCACCCTATTGATTCTTTTTGCTTTCTCAAATTAACCACGAGGCAATGTTACAAGCGTCCTTATTAACGACAGCTGGGAGCATTCCACGTTTGCAGAATTCTTGCTGCGTGAACTCCCTGGGGAGGCCTTTGCAGCCCCAAGAGACGGTGTATTTGCTAGTGAGAAGGGAGGTTGGCACGGAGGGCTGACTGGCTAATAATGCAGTCCTGCATTTCCTGCCGTGGCTCTGGCACCTGAAGTTTATCAGGACCAGTTTGGGCCAAGGAGATCTTGATCTTGGTTCATCTCCATCTCTCTCTTAAACCTCTACAAATTATAGGTCTGAGAGAGAGAATCAGTGCCAGCCTCGCCCAAACTGAACTCCAGGACTCTAAAAGTATTTACAGGGGACCCTAAAGAATGAGCTTTCATTTCTGCATTTAGTTCCACTTACCTCCTCGATACAGTCACTCAAGCAGGAAAGAGGAAATAGGCTCCACAGATTTTGAAAGGGGGCAAGTCACTCAAGCAGGAAAGAGGAAATAGGCTCCACAGATTTTGAAAGGGGGCAAGATGACGTGAGGGTGCTTTGGAGTTTAAGCTGATGTTGTGGGGCTGTGAGCTGGACTGTACCCCAACCTGGTTTTCCTATTTAGGCTTAAGAGTACTTTCCCAAAGTTTGAAACAGTGTCACATCAAGTATCTCCTGAATTTCAAAATCAAAAAGGAGTTTCCATATCACAACCAAATTCTTGTTGGTGACGGGGATTTCATAACCATAATTAAATATCTCTTGTGTATACATACATGCAAAATTTCTGCTTCTTTCCCTTCTCTTTTCCCACATCCCAGTTGCTCTTTACCCTTGAGCGTTTTCCTTTCATTTCACAATGTCTAGCATACCTCCAAGTTTTTATTAACTCCTTCAGGTTTTACACTAGTGAGGCAATGCGGTGCTTGCACATGCAGGTCTGATTTATTTCACTTATGAGTATGGTCTCTAGTTGTGACCATTTACCTATAAAGGCCTCGAGTTTATCTTTCTTTATAGCTGAGTAATATTCCATTATTAAAAGTACCACAATTTTCTTATCCAATCCTCAGTGGATGGACATTTGGGTTGCTTCCACAATTTAGCAATTACAAATTGTGCTGCTATGAACATAGGTGCACATATATCTCTGTGATATGATGTTTTTAGATCTTCTGGGAAAAATACCCAGAAGGGAATAGCTGGGTTGAATGGGACCTCTAGACCTAGTTTTCTGAGGAATCTCCAAACTGATTTCTACAGTGGTTTCACCAGTCTGCATTCCCACCAGCAGTGGAGAAGGGTTCCTATTTCTCCACAGACTTGCCAGCATTTGTTAGTGGTTGATTTCTTAATGCTAGCCATTGTTACTATGTATATACAGGATAGCTAACATAGTTGTTCTACTGTCTTCCATTTCTTTGCTGAAAGGAACTGTCAATGAGTCCTTGATTGATCAGTATTGCATGTCTCTATTTGTTTTCATGAAAAACCACTTTGAAGATATCAATATGTAATACAACAAGCATTGTTAATGTCCTACCACTTTGTTTGTAACTCTGTATTGTTTGTATTGTTCTTTTGCTATTTTGTAAATGGTTGTCTGTTAATGTTTTCTTCCTTTTATTTTTAAAATTAAAAAAATTAGATATCTTCTAAAACATACTGTTATTTCATAGAGCTCTGGGTCGAGGAGAACAGATCAGTATTATCAAGGAGAAAAAGATACTGAGATGTGTACTTTGTACAGCCAATTATTGACAGGCTTAACACAATTTGATTGGAATTATTCTCAGTAGAAAAAGAATTTCCCATGGAAAGGAATGAATTTAGTTTTGTACTCTAAGGTCTGGGAGGATCAAGCATCTTGTCTCTTCTGTATTATTAATTGTGCCATTTCTATTGACCTTGTCTTCTGGTAATGACCTAGCAGTGGGGACAGTTGGGGTGCCTGTTGGATGACATGATTGTGGCACATAAGTAGGCTCAGGGAGTACTTCCTGTTCCCAGATATTGACCAGCCACTGTGGCATCTTCCCCACTCTTCCACATCTGTACTTGAGCAATACATGTGGGGGTGTGTTGGGAGGGAGACAGGCTTGGAGGAGGGATGTGGAATGGTGACAGTGATCTAAAAGCATAACATTTTGAGCGTGAGTATAAGGAAAACAATATAGCTTTGGCCATGAGTTCCATAGAAAGGCATATTTCTTTCTTTCCTGAAGAAAGTTTGCATTAGAAGGTGGATGATTTATTGCAAGTGTTTGTCGTCTGCTTTGGGGTAACAGTGACTATGAGCATGGTGGCATCTCTGATGTACTGCTCTGCATCACAGTCACCCAGGGAGATTGAACAAACACTGCCCGGGAACCAGCACCAGGGATTTTGATTCCCTGGATCTGGGATGGTCCCAGGCATTGGGGGTTTTTCATAGCTCCACAGGTTTTTCTGGTCAAGAACAGAATTGTTTATGTTCTTTAGCTGGAGTGCTCGGGGTCCTGGGCTCCCATGTGTCCTCAGTTTGGAATGCCATACGCCCATTGAAAGTTCATGTCACTGACTTCAGTTGAATTGATGATTTCTAACTGAGCATATAGGATTTTTCTTTCTCTTTAAAAGGTATATGAACTTTTTCCTGTAAGAGTGGCCAGTCTCAGCAAAGAGGGTTTTTGCTTTATTAAGTATATTTTGGAAGGGGTTATAGAAGTTTATTTTAAATCAATCTTAGCTACTTAATATGAAGTTACATATATAATTCCTACAATGGTGGTTGTTTTACATATTGTTGCCTACAAGATAGTTTCTCAGGGAAACAAATAATAGTGAGTTACAGACAAAAGTGGTAGGTTATTATCAATGGTTGTACTATGCTTTGATATCTTCAAAGTGGTTTCTAAAGAAAATAAATAGAGCTATACATGAGTGGCCAATTGACTATTCATTGATTATCCTCAATGGTTGTTGTAGGAAACACATAGTGTAATTCCTACAGCACAAAAAAACCTCTAATCAGCTGGAAGCTTTTGTAGAGGAACGATCAGCCTAGAATGTGTTTACTATAACCATGGCTACCTCAGGATCACTTTCCTTTGATATTTGTGTTCTGTAGTGTCTCAGGCCTGCATGATTTTCCCCCTGTATTGGGGTCATTTAGACTTTTCTCTATAGAGTCATATATGGTGGCACACACCTGAAATAGCACCTATAAAACCAGGCTGAGGGGGCTGGGGATTTAGCTCAGCGGCAAAAGCACCTGCCTGGCAAGCGCAAGGTCGTGAGTTCGGTTCTCGGTACCGGAGAAAAACCAAAAAAAAAAACAAAAAAAAAAAAACAAAAAAAACCAGGCTGAGGCATGAGGAGCTTGAGTTCAAGCTAGCCTGGGAAACTGAGACCTTGTCTCATAATAAAAAATAAAATTGAAAAACAACCTGGGGATGTAGCTCAGTGTGGATGCCCAGGGTTTAATCCCCAGCACTGCAGAAGAAAAACCACAAACTTCTCTCTCCAGCTTCTTCATGTGGCTTTCTGTTACAAGACCTGCCTAATCCTCTCTTTCTTACTGGTATCAGAGAATGGAGGGCAATTCTGAAGCATGGACTCCATTCTGAGGAGTTCTCTGATTAAGGAGCCTTAGAGCCAGGCCTAACTGAAATATGGAGTGGGAAAAGTCCTTCAGGATTTTTTTGCTCTAGTGAGAAAACTGTCTCATGAAACTTTATTGAATAGGCAGTCAGTATTCAGTCCTGGGTGATTCTACCAGTGTTTCTTCTCTTGTGCACATGACTTCCTGGTTTGAAAGGACGACAGGCTTTCTGAGCACTGAAGCCCTAGCCTCAGGTACAGCGCTGATGGACCTCATAGAGGACTTCCTGGACTCCGCACTGGTAAGGCTGGCCAGGTGCTCTGTGGAGCGGGTCGGCTGCTGTGGGCAGGAATCATAAGTGATTTGTAAGGCTGGACTTTTTGTTAAAATGTGAGTTCTGCTAAAAGACTCCCATGTGTTAAGAATAGTAGGTGAAATAACAAGCATAAATATATATACTATATATATATAATATATATATCCAATGTGATAGAAAACGAGGTAATTTTTATGCATATATGTATTACTATTTGATGGCATATGTTCTTTTTTAATGAGGTGATTGAAACTCAAGCAGGCTTTCTTTGATTCTTCTGGGTTTAACGATTTAAACACCTGGCTATTAGTATGATTGTTCACACACTAATGACATAGCTTAGAATGCTGTTTTAAAAGAATGTGATCTGTGCTTTTTCTTTCTTTCTTATTAGATTATTTCCAGCAGTAGTACTAAAGGTAAGCACTGGCTTTTATCATCTTATTAATAGAACATTTTGGCACAGAGAAAAGAATATTTAAATGATATTTAAGAGTAAGCAGGGTTGTACACTTAGATTTACCAGGCACTTTATGGTGGTGTGATCTTGAATTGCATTTTATTGAAAAGAATGTCTCCGGTTGTCTGAGATGCCTGTTTGCTTAGCTCTGGCACATTTTGGCTTCTGTCCTCTGTTTGGGTAATGGAAAGGCATTTTAGTCACTGGACTAGAGGTCTAGTACCCTGTTTTAGAGGTGGTTTGTCCCACAAAGGTTCTTGTGCTGCAGGCTTGGTCCCCAGGGCAGTCATGTGAGAGGAGGTGGATCTCTGAGGCAGGCCTCGTGCAAAGTATCTACGTGACAGGAAGGGATTAATGTCAGGTCTGGAGACTGGGCTGCTTCCCGTGAGAGTCTTCTGCTTTCTTGTCATCTTTTAAAAATTTTAAGGCATATGAGACAGTGTATGCAGGCTTTGAGTCCAGCTTATTTTGCTCACTGTGTCTCCACTTCCATTTTCCTGCAAAGATGTGATTTCAGTCTTCATTATGGCTGAATAATATTCCATTGTGTGTACATCACATTTTTTGTTTTTATGAGTGCATATTAATACAGAATAATGAGATTCGTTTTTGGTATATTGGTACGTGCTGATAACATATTTTGGTCATTTTTACCCTCATTACCTCTCTCTTCTTCCCTTCCCCCATCCCTTCCCTCATTTCTAACAGTCTACCTTCTTGTTTCTTGTCATTTCCCCACCTGGGTTTTTTAGATTGTGACATTTAACATGCATGATTAAACTTTCTATGTCTGGCTTATTTCACTTAACATGAGGTCTCTGGTTCTCTCCATTTTTCTGTGAATGACATGATTTCATTCTTCTTTATGATTGAATAATATTCCACTATACTGCATTTCTTGTATCTGTTGGTGGACATCTAGGCTGTTTCCATACCTTAGCTACTGTGGACTTTGTCGCAATAAACATGGGCATGCAGGTATTGCCATGGTGTGCTGACTTTCCTCTGGGAATCTATCAAGGAGCAGTGTGGATCAAATGGTATTTCTATTTTCAGGAAGTGCTATATTGATTTTCATACTGCACTGTACTAGTTTACATTCCCCCAAATAGTGTAGGGGGTTTCTTTTTTTCTATATTTTTTGGGGGGTATTCTTGGTAATATCCACTTAACTAGTGAGGCAGAATCTTGGTGTAGTTTTGGTTTGCATTTCCCTAATGGCTAAGGATACTAAACTTTTTTTCAATATACATATTGGCCATTTGCACTTTATTTTTTGAGAAACATGTGTTTATTTCCACTTATTGATTGATTGGGTTATTTATGGGGTTTTGATATTAAGTTTTTTGAGTTCTTTATCTATCAAGATACTAATCCAGAAGAGTAGCTGGCAGATATTTTCTCTCACCTCTTATCTCTTCTTCTGTTGTTTCCTTTCCTGGGCAGAAGTTTTTTAATTTGATACAGTTCCACTTACTGATTCTTGTTTCTATGCTATTGAGGAAGTTGTGGCCTATGCCAATGTCTTCAAGTGATTCCCCTGTGTTTTCTCCTAAAAGTTTCAAAGTTCCGTATCTTATACCTAAGTTTTTGATCCATTTTGAATAGATTTTTGTACAGAGTGAGAGATAATTTCGATCTTCTACAAGAGGATGGCTGGTTTTCCTAGAACCATTTGTTAAAGAGGCTGCCTTTTCTCTCATGTACATTTTTGGCTCCTTTGTCCAGAATCAGATGGCTGTGGTCATGTGGGTTTGTTTCTGTGTTTGCCTCATTGGTCTCTGCATCTATTTTGGGTGCCAGTGCCATGCTGTTTTTGTTACTATTGCCTTGGAGTATATTTTGAAATTGGGTATTACGATGCCTCCAGTTTTACTTTGTGCTCACGATTGATTTGGCTCTTTGGGGTCCTTTTTTTTTTTTTTTTTTTTTTTTTTGTCTTTTTGAGACAAGGTCTCTCTATGCAGTTCAGGCTGGCCTTGAGCTCACTTTGTAGCCCAGGCCGGCCTTGAATTTGCAATGATCCTCCTGCCTCGGCCTTCTGAGTGTTAGGATTACAGGCGTGCACCACCACACCTGGCTTTGGGGTCCCTTGTACTTCCGTATGTGTTTTAGGATTATTCTTTCAGTTACATGAAGAATGTCATTGGTATTTTGAATCAGCAAACACTTTAGGTAATATCACCATTTTTACCATATTCCACTGATTCATGAACGTGGGTGGTGTTCTAGTATCTTCAATTTTTTTCTTGAGAATACTAAATTTTCATTGCAGAGAGGTCTTTCACCTTGGTGAGGCTTGTTCCTAAGTATTTTATTTTTGTAGCTATTGGGAATGAAATTATTTTCGTTTCTTAGTGTATTTATCATTGAGGTATAAAAAAGGCTATTGTGTTTTAATTTTGATTTTTGCATCCAGCCACTTTCCTAATCTAAAAGTCTTCTGGTGGAGTTTTTAGAATCTTCCAAAGAAAGGATCATATCATCTGCAAATAAGGATGATTTCCTCATTTCCTGTTTGTAAACCTTTTTACAAGGTCTTATCTAATTTGTCTTGCTATCATTTCAAGTACTATATAAATGGGAGTAGTGAGAGTAAGCGCCTTTGTCTTGTTCCTGGTACTAGAGGAAATGCTTTCAATTTTTCTCCATTCAGTATGATGTTGGCTGTGGGTTTGTCTTGTATAGCTTTTATTATATCAAGGTAAGATCTTTCTAGATCTATTTTTATCATGAAGGGATGTTAAATTTCATCAAAGGCTTTTTTTTTTGCAACTTTGAGATCATGTGATTTTTTTTTTTTTTTTTTAGCCTTGATTCTGTTTATGTGGTGTATTACGTACACTGATTTATGTATATTGAACTGTTCTTGGATCTCTGGAATTAAACCATGTTGGTCATGTTTTACAATCTTTTTAATGCTTTGTTGCATTCTGTTTGTAAGAATTTTGAGGATATTCACATATATGTTCATCAGAGATACTAGCCTGTAGTTTTCTTTCTTTGTGGAATCTATATTGAATTTTGGTATCATAGTCCTCTTAGTTACTTTTCTCTCATTGCTGAGACAAAATACCCAATGCCTAAAATTAAGGAAGGAAAGGTTTATTTAGCCCATAGTTTGTGGAGGTTTCAGCCTATACTCGGCTGGCTCCAATGGAGTGGCACATGGCAGAGAGCAACAGGGGGCAGAAGACAGCGAAAGCGGGAGGAGCAAAAGGGAGGAGCAGTGACAAGCAGCCCCTTTTCCTCCCTTATGTTGTATGTGAACTGTCCGCCTCAGGGTGGTGTAACATTCACATCCATAATCCCAGCATTGGACCATGAATCAATCATAAAGTCTAGGAGCCCGCCCCATAGACTACATGAGCCTTTGGGGGGACATGCAGACACAAACCATAACAACAATCATACTTGCTTTGTAGAATGAATTTGGAAACATGTCTTTTTTCTATTTTATGAACTAGGTTGAAGAGCGTTAGTGTTCTTATTTCAAGGTCTGGTACAACTCACCAGTAAATCTGTCCAATCTTAAACTGTTCTCTGTTGGGAGACTTTATATCTCCTTCAATATTATTGTGTATTATTATTTAGTTTTTTTATCTCGTTTCAATTCTTGTAAATTGTATGCATCTAGAAATTCATTTCTTCTAGGTTTTCCAATTTATTAGAATGTTTTCAAAGTAGTTCTAATAAGTCTCTGGATTTCAATTTTATATGTTTGGCTTACTTTTCTCATTGCTGAGACAAAATACCCAGTACCCAAAGCTAAAGGGGGAAAGGTTTATTTAGTTCACAATTTGTAGAGGTTTCAGTCCATAATCAGCTGGCTCCAAGGCAGGGTGACGTAGCGGAGGGGCATCAAAGAGGAGAAACCATCCATAGCAGTCAGAAGGTAGGACAAAAAAAAGGAAGCAAGGGACAACCATATCCCTTATGTCTTATCCAGGCTACTTAGGGCAGTAGCCCTCACACCCTAAATCCTAGTCCCTTTGAACCTAGCATTGCACCATGAATCAATCCCAGCGTCACACACTCTGTAGATCCAGCCACCTCTGAAAAAGCCCCACCTGTGACCTCATGAGGCTTGGGGGGACATCTAGACACAAGCCATAACAATATTGTAACATCACCTTTTTCATCTCTAGTGTTATTAATGTGAACCCTCTTTTTCTGATTAGTTTGTGTAAGGGATTATCAATCTTGTTTATCTTTTCAAAGAAACAATTCCTTGATTCATTAATCCTTTGTAGTGTTTCAGTCTCCATTTTATTTATTTCTGCTTTGGTTATTTATTGTCTACTATTGCTTTTGGGTTTTGTTTTTGTTTTTCTAAAATCTTCAGATGCATTATTATTAGGTTATGTATTTGAGATCGCTAGTTTTTTTTTTTTTTTAATGTAGGCCCCAAATAGTTACAAAATTGCCTCTTGGGAATGCCTTCTCAGATTCTGGTCTGTTGTACTCCTATTATCATTTGTTTGAGGAAAATTTTAAATTCTCCCTGGTTTATTCAGTAACCCATTAATTGTTCAAAAGTTCATTATTCACTCTCCATATCTTTGTATTTCTTTTATTGATTTCTAGTTTCTAGCATGTGGAGGTTCTTTTCTGCTTAGGCTTTTTATGATTCTAAATGCTCCAGTACCTGGATGTCCACATTTTTCTCACAATTTGGGACATTTTCTTTTTCACTGAGAGGACTTTCTGTGCCTTTAGTCTGTATCTCATACCCCTCTTATAGTCCAAAAACTCAAACTCAGTTTTTGAACCTATCCCTGAGGTCTTATATGTTTTTGTAATTTCTTATTTTATTTGTTGCTGTCTGAATTTAATAATTTGTCTTCTTTATCTTGAAGTCTTGAGATTGTGTCTTCTGCTTTATCATGCTTGCTGATTATACTTTCCACTGAATTTTTAATTTGTTTTATTGAGCTTTTCATTTTTGATATTACTTTTTCAAAATCATTTCTTTATTAAAATTATTTCATTCAGTTGTTTATTTGTATCTGCTTTGAGTTTGTTGATCATTTTTATAATCGTTCTTTTGAATCTTCGGTATTTCTTCCACTTAGACATCATTGGAATCTTTTACTGTGAAAGTGTTAATTTTTGAAAGATTCATGTTGCCTTATTTTTTCATATTTTTCTGTTGATATTTGTTCATCTGTTCAGATGGTATTCTTTTATTTCTTTATGTATGGACGTTGATAGGGGGACAGGTTTCTCTCGCTCATGTTCCCTATGCTGTCTGTTGTGTAGTGTTGAGTTTAATTCTAACTGGATATTGATGTGTGTTTCTCTCTGGCTTGTGTGTTATTAGTGGGACTTGACACTGAATATACCAAGTCAGAGATGGATGACTTACTTTCTCCATAAATCTTAAAAGTGTGAGACCTGTCTGATTGTTGAGTCAGGTGTGCTTTAACCAGTGGGGTGTGTGAAAGTGGACTCTGTTTTTTTCTCTGATTCTGTCAAATTGGTGTGGATTGAATGAGTATGGGTTCTCTCTATGCTAGAGTCCTTCGTATGTTTTAGTGTTTCTTTCTGCTACTGCTATGGTGGTAAATTTTCAGAAGCAAGACTTCGCTAAATATGGACATACAGGTATGTCTTTTGTATGTTAACTTCATTTCCTTCAGATGCATGCATGCACGTGCATATACGGAGTGTGATAGCTGGATCAGATGGTAGTTCTTTTTTTTAGGAGTGGCTGTACCAATTTACATTCCCATCACCAAATTTATATATATTTGGTTTTTTTCCCCCTCCATAACCACACCAGCGTTTGTTATTTGTTTCAATTTTTTTTAATAGTAGTCATTCTGAGGGGGGTAAGACGAAATCTCAGTGTAGTTTTGATTTACATTTCCTTGATGGCTAAAAATATTAAGTAGTTTTTCTTCTATTTATTTACTTACTATTTGTATTTCTTTTGAGGAGTGTCTATTCAGGACCCTGGATTGTGATTTCTTTTTTTTAAAAAAGAAGTTCTCTGCATTTTGAAATAAAATCAGGGGTTAAAACCAGCCAAGATGCACGACTGGAGTCAGTCAGTCCCATGGAAATAGTGCCACCGCTCCCTCACGGAGGAGCAGGGAAGAAGTGAAGGCTGCCGGGAAGTCCTCACAACTGCTCTTTGTTGCTTTTTCTATTGTGTTTTTGCTGTTTGCCTTCCTATGCTTTTTCTTATTTACTTTTCTTCCTGAGTTTTGACAGAGGTTCTTGAGCTTCTTTTTGGAAGGCAGCACTTTAATTCTTTTCTCTTTGAAGACTTCAGTTCTGCGATCGAATCTTTTTCCCTTGGAACCCGGAGGTGAGGGTGACCTGCATCTGCTCTTAGGCCCACCGCCCCCTCTCCATCTCCACTGGGAGTTACAGAGTAGTGTTTTCCTTAGGCGTTCTTGCCAACCAGAAGTCTGCTGGGTTTATTCAGGTGAGAAAGTGGAGGTAGGAGAGAGCAAATAAGATCTTTCTCCCTTCCCCTCTGCTGTGTGAGATTTGCAGAAGTACCCAGCAGTCTCTGGCTCTGCCCGTTTGTGATTGTGGCCTTGATTCCGTGGGTCTGGCAATATCTCTTCTTTCCTATGATCCTCCGACCATAGAAAGTAGGGAAAGGAATAAGCTGGCTTCCAGCTGATATTAATACCTGGGCTGTCTCATTCTTCGCAGTTTGGCTTCCAGATTTTCCTTGTCTTTGTAACTAATTCCATGTTCCAGTCTATCCCATTGAACTATCTAGGATGGCTCTAGTTTCTATTTACATACTTCTTTCTTCTCTACCTATTTTCATCTTACACTATTACCTTGTCTTGCACAGTTACTCATTTCATATAGTTCATGTATTTTTGAATTTTAAGATGAATCAGATGCTTCTTGAATTTTAAAGGTTCTTCAGTAAACATTTTCAGGAGTCAGCTTTCTGTGGTGTCTTGATTACCCAGGCTTTTTGGTCCTCTCTCCTAGGGCCATATGATGTTAGTTTCTCTTGCTTATATGCTCGTTTACAGGATGCCCAAACACCTTGAGTTTTGCACTGTCCAAGTTCGTTCTGTTAGATTATTCTTATGATTTTTTGGTGGCAACAGACTTTAGCCAAGTTTCTGTTTTCTAGAGATTATTTAGTCCCATTGATGTAGTTTGTCCCGATTAAAAAGAAGGGTCTTTTATATTTTTACTTCCTGGTTTGGGTTCCTGCAATTTTATGAGTTATATGGGGATTAGAAAATATAGTTTGTAGAAATTTGCATGTTAAAATTATGTATTTGGACCACCAAAGTTACATTATGACCTTATAAGCTTTTGCAGTGTATACTACTACTCTTAACATTTCATATCTTAACGTATGCACATACAACACTAATAATAGTTTGTTTAGCAGATATAAAATAACATTACATAGCCCTATTTATTGACATATAAATAGCTGTTGAAGTTGCTGCAATTGTAGAACTAAAAGGCAATATTTTACTTAACAATTCTTGCTTTGTTAGTGCACAATCTTATACATACAGTTTTTGTTTTTATAAAATACACGTGTAGAAAGCACAGAGAAACAGCAGGAAGTGGCAGGAAACTGTAGGAGCTGCGCTTGGCACCTTGCAAAGTAGCTTTGGTCGAGGCAGGATGTTATAATGAGTAGGAACCCTTTGTATACACAGCTACAGTTCCCCTCAGTGGATATCTATGTAACACAGTCTGTTGGGCCCTGGGAGTTTCCGTAACTTGCAGCAGGCTGTAATGTGTCCCTTGCCCAAACTACATTGTTCTGAATTGTTGAGTGCTCCCTTGGCTTGTAGTCTGGGCACCATCCCGCAGTTTAGGGGTGATTTCCGCAGTCTCTGGGGCTTACATTTGTTCTTTTCAAACTATGCTTTCAGGAAAAATTCAGATGTTGGATTCCTTCATACTTAGCTTAGGATTCCTGGTGACAGAGATGACTGTAAAGCACTTGATTCAACAGGAGGTGAGTTACAGGTAACAAAACAGGTAATAGCTGCTCCAAAACCCTCAGAGAAAGTGGTGCACAGGTCTGTTTTGTTTCTTCCCTGTGAATGCTGTCTGCAATTCCACACAGGCTCTGAGGACTTTGAACAGCATTTTGCATGGAGTACCTCGGGAAGAGAGGAAAAAGCTCGTTTTGGCGGAAGGCGTGTGTCATCTTATGTAAGTGACCTTGCACTTGATTATGGGATGTTGAAAAGGCAAAATCTCTTGGGATTGTACTTGTCTGTTCTCCTTAGACCTGAGTACTCAGAGCTCTCTTCTGTAGGTGCTTTGGGCCCCTGCTAGGGCTCAGGCACTGAGTAAGCCAGGGTACAAGGACTTGGGACAGAAGGTAGACTTTGCTAGCCTCCTCATTCTCAATAGTACAGCGTGAGTTTTGTATTTTATTTTTGCATTAAATTTGTGAGACAAATTGTCTTCTTAGGTGACAGATTATTTTTTTCACCACGCATGTGGACCTTAGCAGTGCATGGGATAATGTCAGGAATATAGACCCTTGAGCCAGGTTGCTTGGCTTCAGGTCCTGGTTTTGCCACTTGTTTAGGGTACTTTGGTTTGCTCATCTATAAAATGGAATGAACAAAATGCCTACTTGACAGAATTACTGTCAAGGTCAAATCAGACAATGTATTTAGAATGAGGAGCCCATTACCTGGTAGAGAGTAAATGCTTCAAGGTTACTAATTCTTAGGTAACGCCATAGGACATGAAATTTGTATGACTTTTCAAGTGATGGATATTTTGGAGGGGTTTGTTGGCTCAGTTGAAGTTTCATAGTTTTGGGGGGCATGAAATTTGGTGGCACTGTTTAATATGTACACAAGGAAAGAGCAGAACCAACGCCCTGTTTTGACATTTGAAGCTAAACATGTAACTGCACTAATCGTCATTGTGTGATAAACAGGCATAACCAAGGAGCTTACTACAGTGCAAAGCCTAAGAGAAATGTTTGGTGAGCAGGGAGCTCATTGCCATCCTGTTTCTCTGGTTGTTTTTGCAGGATGTAGTTATTCCATTAAATTAAAAAAAAAGTATTGAATGTGTTGGTGAAATCGTTACTCTTATTGGTGTGTTTAGATTTGGAGAGCTACTGACCTGATGTTTTCTCACTAATCCTATGGTCATATTACCTTGTTTCCAGAAAAGTCTAGAATGCTCTGGACCTCAAATCAAAGGTTAACAATCTGTTTCCAGAAAAGTCTAGAATGCTGTGGATCTCAAATCAAAGGTTAACAACCTGCAAACATAAAATTAAGCAAAACTCTCCATGGTACTGTTTTGAGGGTTGTATTTAATAGTAACATATCTTAGATCTATTCTTTAAAATTGGTGGTTTTCAGACATTAAGGAAAAGATTGATATCATACCTGTAAGCATTTAGTTGAAATTCTAAAATGAATATGTAATAATAGTTGAATCCTGTTATACTTGACATTAAATTGATCATTTTTAAATGTCATATCAAACAGCTGCTAGGAAAGATGATCACAGGATGGTTTCATATCTGCCAGGTGTCACTCTATAAAAGGACACCCATCTTCATAGGCTAATGAGGTGACTGCTTACAAAACCCCAGAATTGTACCACTACATGAATCCCCATATATCGTCGAATGAAACTCACTTTATGGAATGGTAAATAGAATCTGAAAATGTATAATTGCTGTAGCTAGCATACATTGTATTTAAGAAATGACAAATACAGTAGATAATTGCTATATGAACTCAAAAATTTTCTCATAACATGTATTGTGGACATTGTAGAAGTTTTGATGCTGAATATGGAATAATTTCAGAGTACGTATCTTAGCTTTAAAATTGAATGCCAGTTTAATAAGGTTTTACTTTCTGCTGCTCATTTCAGTAAAATGTAACTTGTCTTAATGTTTCAGGAAAGACTTTGCAAGGACAATCTTGACCGTGGGTGGTAAGAAGTATTTAGAGTTTAAATACTTAGAATATTAAATATCGGCCCTGGGTTTTATGAGCATCTTGGAACTGTGCGGAATAAATTATCGTCAAACAAAAGAGATAAGAGTTACGGTTTTACTTTTTAACTTGCTGAAAATTATAGTGAATACTGGATACTCATTTACTTGCCAGGCAATTATGTCAAATTTTAGAATTTTTCCATATTTGCTGAAAATTAAATGCTTTGAAATCAGTTACAAATGAGGTCCGTGCCTCCAATTCTGTTCCCCTCATTTTGATTTGTGTTTTTCACCCCAAGCATATTTTTAAAACTGTTTTCTGTGTATTCCTAAATAACATACATGATTGTTTTGCAGATTTTAAGGATGTTATGTATGTGGTAAAATAAAGAAATACAGTAAATGTTTGAACTTTAAAAAATTATTACATTAAAATAATTGAACCTAAACATGTAACTGCACTAACCATCACTGCTATTAATCCTCCTCAGCATACTTTCCCTTGCTTTGAACACACTTATACCATCTGTCTTGCCACTTTTGGAAGCAGTTCTGCAAGTTCTCTTTTGTGTCTCTAATTAGTTGTGCTGTTGTGAGTGCCTGCATGTCCTGAATGGGTTCAAAATATTTACAGCAATTTCTGTCAAATAAAAACATGATGGGTGTTCTCATCTACTTTATTCACCAGATATGGTACTGTTTTACTTCTGGCTCTCCCTCAAAGTTGAAATAATCACAAATGGTAAGTGTTTTGAATCCATTCAGGACATCAGGGCAGCTGTGACAGTATAACTAAAGATACTCACAGGAGGACCTCCAAAACTGCTTCCAGAAGTGGCAGAATGACAGAACAAGTGTGTTCAAATGAGGGAGAGTTTTATGAAGAGTATTAATGGCAATGTGTATCTTTTACTGTAATTTTTCAATTTAAACATTCACCGTATTTTTTTAATCACATTTCATAAATGCCATCAAGTTGGCTATATCCAGTTACAGCTCCCTTTTTATCCTTAAAATTAATTGAGAGTTGAACATATTGATACACATAGTTTTAGTTTATCTGCTGTGAAATAGCAGAAAGTATGTTGGGATTTTACTTTTGTGGTAGAAATATTTTTAAGGCTGTTTGATCCAATTCGATGAATATTTAATAAGCTTAAAATATAAAAGCCAGAAATACATATTTTGAAAAATTGTTATATGCTGACTTATTTAGATTTTTTCCCCTAACAATACTTAAAAATACTTTAAGTGATTATAGCTACTTCAGAGTACATCTTGCTGCTTATAAGATACAATGCCAATCTATTTCTTAGAGCAGGTACTAGCTTTGCGACTCATGTTTTCTCTTGCATGGTGCCTGGAATTATCTATGTCTGCTGTATTTTTAATGTCTAGATTATGACCAGCAGGTTACTCTTTCTGAGGCACTGTGTAGAATGACAACGAGAACATCAAGGGATGACCTTGTCCACCAGTGGTTTGATGATGATGTCCTTGCTGAAGGCTTCAAAGAAATTAAGGATCGAGAATTTGAGACGGTGAGAGTCCTATAGAGTCAGTATTTATGAAGCAGTTTCTCAGTATTTTCCTGTGTGTTAGCCTTAGGGAAGGATTTTTTTCCCTGTAAATGTGATTAAGTTGATTTCCCATTTCCCATATCAGAGGAACAGTTTTTTTTTTTTTTTGGTTTTTCTCCGGTACCGGGAACCGAACTCACGACCTTGCGCTTGCCAGGCTTGCGCTTTTGCCGCTGAGCTAAATCCCCAGCCCCAGAGGAACAGTTTTAAGGCAACATGAATAGAATACTTGGGGGCTGGGTAGCAGAACATAGATAGATAGGATTTATTAGAGATAACTGAGACTGGAAACCAAATTTATGACTTTGGTGGATCCATCAAAAGAGTGGGGAAGGGGAAACAGTTTCTGATGGATCTTGACGAGGAGAGAGACAGCTGGAGAAGGCTTTTGAGCCTGGCAGAGAGCAGCTGTGACAACGGCAGGTGCTAACAGAAGCCTGGTGCGCTCCAGTGGCTGCAGAGTATCCTCTGCAGTTTAGAGGAATGATACTTACTATTATCTCCTGTGCAACTGGGCTTCCTAGTTGAAGCACAAAAATAGCCATGGCTTTGTTGTGTCTCTATATCCATCCTAAAAGAGCTAAAATAATTTCTTTCAAAGAGTTCTTAAAAGGAGGGTCAGGAAAAGGCTACATTCATAATAGTGCTTGTGTTGGCAAAGACTTTCTGATAAAAAAAAACTGCCAGTGATTCAGATTTTACTAAATGTGAATCTTTATGTTTATCTCAGCCTGAGATATTGCCATATATATGGTATTTAGCCTGATCTACTTCATGGAATGATCATGAGTTCGGGGCCTTCTCAGACTTGGCTTTGAGTTGCGCCTCCCTGACTTCAGTGCAGTTTGGCAGAGTACTTGATTTGTGAAGCCTGAGTAAAATGGGGATACAGTGATGAGAATTCAGTGAGAGAAACTGAAAGAGCCTGGGATATTTGAACACCTGAATATTACTTTCCCCTCTCCTCTGTGTCATTCTCACACATCTAACAGGGAATTTCAATGAAAAGTTAGCTTGTTCCCACAATCACTTCCCCTTAAGCCATCAGCTCGTTAAGGGAATGGCTTTTAGATGAAAGGGGTACACTGCTGCTGTGTACTGAGTGTTGAATTGAGACACAGAGTGTGAGGAGCGTTTTGCCACAACGGCCAGGCCTTGCACACAAACCAAAAGGAACGCATGTCTGGACCTGAGTCTCTTTGCCTTGAGGATGTTGGGGGCAACCAATTCACCATCCGGAAGGCTGTTGGTTAGGAGAACTCTTAAACAGTGGGTTTTGTTCTTAGTGCCTTTGCAAAGAGAGCGAGCCGAGGAAGGAGTGGCGTGGAGAACTCCCAAAAAGAAGTGGCAGTGGGAGAGCCATCTAGGTCCAGCCACAGCTGACACATTCTGTGGGTCTGTGGTTGGTTTGTGTTGCCGAGGCGTGATGGAGGTGGATTCCGTCAGCTTAGTCCAGTAGTGTAGTGTAGGTCATTATGTGTGTTTTTCTTATTTTTCTGTCCCAGTGGAACATTCATGCATGTAACTTTTGTGGACCTAAGTATTCTTCAGATGAAAATTTAATGCTGGGGTTGGTGGTGGTTCCCTCCAGAAGCATGTGCCTGGAGCCTTTTCTTTGTAGTGTAAGATACTGTTAACATAAAGTGGTGAGTCTTTGTGAAGCCTCACGATGTTACTGGCCCCTGCATGCATAGAAGCAAACATTGGCCTCTATGTGCTGTTTAAGGTAGTATTACATAGGATAGCTTGATTTCTTTTCTCTAATAAAAAGTTTGCATTATTTTGAAGGACAGTCGGAGGTTTCTCAATCACCTAAATGACAGACTTGGTGACCAAAGAAGGTAGGATGTCTCTCTGGCCATTGTTTTATGAACTAGGAATACTCTGGAAATGTCTGATATTTTAAAAGAATGTTTAAAGTCTGTCTCATTTTAGGAAAGAATGTAGGATCCATCTTCTACTGAGTACAGCTAGGTGGTTCACTGATTGGATATATGGGAAGATCAGACCCTCTCTGCCTAGTGGCTCATCTGAGTATGCTTACAAATTATATCTAACTGTTGTTAGCATATTTATCTGAGATTTGAGCTATTGGTCACACTACATCCTTTAGAGAACCCGCAGTCTTTACAAAGAGAAATTTCATGCAGATCTGAGGTCACCGGAGATATGTACATTATGGACTTATGGAGAATTAAATTCTTGATGAGACAGTATTTGCTAAGTTTACTCCTTCCCTTGGGAATCTTGCCAAGTAATTTGGTTGAGGTGTAATATCGGTAAGCCTGGCTTATAGTTAGACATTTGAAATTGGCTCAGAGTTTATCTGTACTTGCAAGCTTGAAGTCCCTTATCATACTCCATATGAGACCTAATGGTACACCTTAGTTGCAAATGTTTGTTGCAAAACATCTGCAGATTGTGTTGGGGTCTATGCCTATAATATTTTTTTAATTGGGAAGTGTTTTGCAGGGTCTTTTCATTTCCATGTGTTGCTGCTTTCGCTGATGGGCGTGAGGTATGTTGGTCTCCCTTGGGGGTTGTGAGGGTGGTATGTGGTAAAACTCACACCGAGGTTATATAGTTAGGTGAGACTTCTGTTCTTGTACACAAGAAAGGGCTCTTTAATAAAGGATGCTAGCTTCTCCTAGTGATCCCATCTTTCGAATCACTTATACCATAACCAGGATGCATTATGAGTTTAAAGGTTCAACTTTACTCCTGGGAAAAGGATTTTGAGGGTCTGTACTATACACATGAGGTCAGTTGTAGACATCTTGCCACATTTTACCTTATTCATGGGCAACGTTACTTGTCCTTTGAGGACAAGGGTGATTTCATGCTTCTTTTGATATTTTCCTCTCTTTTCCCAGCACTTGAGGCCATTTCCCTTTCTCTACCTTGGATAGTATACTACCAAGGATAGTATATATACTGTATACTGTACATAGTATACTACCTATGTGTACTACCATGTATACATGGTATACTACATACGTAGTATACATAGTATATGCATACATAGTATGCATATACTATGTATACTACCATGTATACTACCATGTATACTATAGTATACCGTATACATAGTATACTGGTAGTATACTACCTTGGATAGTATAATGCAATGTGTATCAGTACAAGCTGCCCTCACAGGTGGAGCACCCTTAGCACGGTGCCTCACAAGTATGTACTTTCATCCTGCCTTGTGCCTTGTAATCCAGGTGGACCAGTTCATTTTTCATTTCCTTCTTTGGTTTCTAGATGAGGAAGTCCCTCCCTATCAAAAGTTCCCAACCTAGAGCATCTGTAGGTCTACGGAGGTATCAGATCTTGGCTGAGTTTTCCTGAGCTTCACAGCATCCGTTGTTTATTTAGCCATTTCTTTTTTTTTTTTTTTTTTGGTTTTTCTCCGGTACCGGGAACCGAACTCATGACCTTGCGCTTGCCAGGCAGGCGCTTTGCCGCTGAGCTAAATCCCCAGCCCTATTTAGTTATTTCTTTATTTGCAGTTCAGAGTCCTCTTGTTACCCTCTGTGAGCTAAGCTTTCAACTGGGGCTATACCACAAGACCTTTCTCTTTAGAGCTGGTTTCTGTAGACTAATTTTTCTCTCTCAATTCCAACTGATATTCCTCCGATTTTCTGCTTGGTCCTTCCTTCTAGGACTTTCCAATTCTCAGCAGGGTTCACTAGGGCCCTTACACATACCCCTCTGTATGTTTTGTTTTTTTTTTTTTTTTTTTTTTTTAAATTCAGTTTTCTTTTCTTTCTTTTATTTTTTGTACTCTGAATCGAACTTGGGACCTTGTGCTTGCCAGGCAGGGACTTGTGCTGCTGAGCTGTACCCCCGGCCCATCCCCTCTGTAATTAAGATCCTTCATTCAGCTCTGTAGGTGATAAAACATAAGCATGAAAGATGAAAAGGAAAGATGTCCAGGCAAGGCTGTTTGTTGGAAAAGCAAGTGGTGGAGTAGTAAATCTAGTGCTTGCTCCATTGTTGTGGAATAAAAATGTTATAAATTGAGTATCCCTAGTCCAAAAATATGAAACACCTTCAAATTATGTCTAAAGGTGTCTAGGAAACGTGAATGAATTTTGTGTTTAGCCTTAAGTCCCATCCCCAAGGTAGCTCATGATGTATATACAAATGTTCCAAAATCTGGAAAATTCAAAACCTGACACACTTCTGGTACCAGTCATTTTCGATAAGCGATACTCAACTATGTTCCTGATATTTGTCTAGAGAACCTCAGGGGGTAGGGGACAAAGGCACTGTTAATGCACCTATGATACATATTTGTAATGTAGACGAGGCAGAGGAGGAGATGTTTACATTTCTATAAATGTCACACTGACTCTTTTTCTTTTATGAAATACATGTTTGTAGTAATCAGTAAAATAAAAGTAATTTTAACTCTGCAAGTCTGAGCTCTACTGTAATGTATAGTAACTTAGATAACAAGTCACCTTTTATCTTTTTGATCCCAAAATCTCCTTTTCTAGAAGCTTCCATCCTTATGCAGTCTGGAGTTTTCAACAGAGAACAAATTTGCTCTTTGATTCTTACCAGAAAACAGGTGTCTGACCTATTTAAATATCTATCAGATATGCTCAGGACAGCAGGATTTTATTGGAAATGGCTCCGTTGTGTAGAATTAAGGTCTCCTGTTTCACACAAGTGAGGTCAGAGAGAAGTCCTGTGTTGTTAGGATAATGCTATTTTGGGAAAAGCACAAGTTCTGTCCTTTATGAATAATTTTTGTCTGACCCTTTGATGTGATTCTTCTGTATATAATTCATACTGGAATTCTTTTCCAGATGAGAAAACCAGCAGATGAAAAATTAGAGAAATTTTGGATTGATTTCAACCTAGGGAGTCAGAGTGTGACTTTTTATATAGACAGTGCTGAGGTAATGAATGAAGTTTAATTCCTGATAGAACTAAGCACTTACAGAGTGTATATTTGTAAATGTGTGTTATGTGCTCATGGACTTCACTTCTTTCCCAAGAGTGCTCTGTGGGAGCCAGTCAGACTTGTGAAGGAAGCCATAGTTAACTTCAGCATTATAGGTAAGATGATAATTTTAAACTACTGTACCCAACATTGATGCCCGAATATTATTGCTGTTTGTGTTTGCTCTGTGTGTTTAGTTAATTCTAGGAGAGATTTCATCTTCCTTTGCTAGAAGGAAGGCTGGGTAGGACAGTGGAAGGAAGACACATTGTGCACAAGATCAAGATCTGGAGTCACCATGTTGTGGGTCCTTTGCTTTGTGACTTCAGAGCTCAATTACTTTTCTCGTTTCTTCAGTGTAAAAATGGTTAAAGTCTTCACATGATTAAAAGCCAGCCTGGTGTGTTGGTGCATGGCTGTAGTCCTAGGACTCTGACAGGCAGAGGCAGGAGGATCTTAAATTCAAGCCCAGCGTGGGTGACTTGGTGAGACCCTGCTTCAAAATGAAAGGGCTGAGGATGTTACGCAGTGGGAATGATTTGGGTTCAATCTCTAGCACTGCTAAAATAAAAAGGCAGAACTGCCATATGATCTAGTGATTCCACCTCTAAGTATATATACAAAAGAACTGAAAAGAGGATCAAAAAAGAGATCTCTGTAAACTGTGTTCACAACAACATTATTCAGAATAGGTGGAAATAACTCAGATGTCCACTGAGGAATAAATGGGTAAATAAAATGTGAGATATATATAAAATGTGTATATATATATATATATATATATATATATATATATATATATATGCAGAGTCTACCAAAAATGTACACACACTTCCAGAAAACAAAAACTTGTATAAATATTTTAATAGTAAATTTATCAAGACATCATGAGATTAATACAAGGTACTTTTGGTGTCTGTAATCCAAGAGATGCTCAAAGTGGTGGCCGTGAACTTCCAGACATTTATTAATAGGTGAACTGCTGCTTGCGTAACCTTGTCACTGAGACTGTTGAACATGCAATTTTAATTTCTTCTCTAAGGGCTGGCAGGGTAGTGGGTGTTCTGTGACAAACTACATCCTCCAGGGTCCCTTATATGAGGGTGACACCATCTGTTGAAAAAACACTGTACTAGTTTTCTTTTCCTGAAGTGTATAATATTTTTGGTGGTCTTGCTTGGTTGGTCGTTTTGTCTGTCTGTCTGTCTGTTGGTCTGTTGCTCTCTTATATATTTTCAGCTTGAAAAAAGAAGGAAAGTCTGACACATACCACAACCTGGATGAACCCTGAGAACATTGTGCCCCAAAAGACACACACACTATGATTCCACGTGGTGTCCATAGTTATCCACAGCCCAGAGATGGGAAGTGGAATGCATGGTGGTTGTCAGGGGCCGTAGGAGGGAGACAGGGAGAGTTGTTCAATGGGCAGTTTTCATTTTGCAAAATGAAAAAATTCTAGAGATCTTCTGTATAATATGAACAAACTTAACACTACATTTACTGCTTTCATATATCAGTTAAAATTAAATTTAAAAAACAACAATTACAAAGACAAATTTTATTTTACATAGGATTTTTTTGGGGAGGTGATCACAGTTTAAAAAATGGTTTTAGTATGTGTCCACCCTGTTCCACAGAGCAGCAGTGATGGTAGGTGAGTTTCCATGGTCTGTGTCCCTTCTCTTAAAATTTTAGCCTTCAGCCCCCTCACTCCCTTCCATCCTTTACTGCTTCCAACTGACTTTGTATGTTATTCTTGAACTCTATGAATTTCAGTCTAAGCTATCTTTTCTTTTAAAATTAATCACCATTTATCAGGGCCATCCTGGAAGGAGGCCCCAAAGCACGCTTTGGTCTGAGCTAGATGTCTCACCACAGTACTTTCATTTCTTCTTGGAGGAGTCTACTGAAATGGAGATGGATATTCTATTTAGCATACTGAACTCTAGAAATAAGTGAATTTCCAAGAGAGAAGAATCAATATTGTACACAGTGTATTTGGAAGCAAAATACTTGTTCCATAAACAGAATGCTGTTAAATATTGAATTGCTAAAGACAAACATATCTTCATTTCTTTGCTAGTAAAGGAAGCTACTTCCTGTTGTTGAAATCAGCCACCTAATCATATATTGTGTTGATGTGTGTGCATGTATACACACACATATATATGTGCATCTAATATAGTAATTTCAGAGTAATTTTATTTAATGCCATTTCTTTTCCACCTATCAAAGAAAAGTCTGGGAATTTGACAGATTTTCAAATGCAAACATCTAAATTAAACTTCTCAGTATGCTGATATGCACTATATACTATATTTTTGTTAGAAAATGAGCAAGTGAAGATACTCATCATTTACCTGAAGGAGCCTCTTGTTATCAGTAAGAAAGAAGCGATGAAAGTAGAGATCCATTTTGACCTGCAAGTCCACATCTCCCAAGCTTCTGCTCAAGCTTTAGGAGAAGACAAACAGGTGCCAGCTTCATTCTTATTGATTATTTGAAAATGTTGTAGCATGTTTCAGGCCTCTTAAATTTCCTGGTTGGGTTTTGGTGTGAACATTTGGTCAAGGAAAAGACCTGATCTTTAAACACCCGAGGCAAGGCGCACAGTGCTGCTCCAGTCTCATTGGGCGCCCAAGGCAAGCCCCGGGGACAAGCTGTTAGGCTGAGGGGTTTTGCTTGATACTCAACCTTCGAGTGTATAAACAGCTGCAGCTGTTGGGACCCTCCCTCCCCCTCTCTCCCCCTCCCTC